>NC_080053.1:6226505-6256505 GCF_026212465.1 Amaranthus tricolor | reverse complement strand
TTCCAACCTTTTTTGCCATATGAATATCCAACAAAGATACATTTGCGACTTCTACTAGAAAATTTGTCTCTCTTGGAATGATGATCATAAGCATAACATAAACATCCAAAGACCCACAAATCATAGAAAGATGGAGAAATGCCAAATAAAACTTCATACGGAGTTTTAAAATCAAGCACAGAGGATGGTGTTCAACAAATAATATAGCAAGCGGCCAAAACACAATCACCCCAAAATCGAAGTGGTAAATTAGCTTGAAAACACAAAGCACAAGCGACATTCAAAATATGGCGATGTTTACGCTCAACCCTCCCATTTTGTTGTGGTGTGTCTACGTATGAGGTCTGAAATAGAATTCCATTATTTTCAAAAAACTCACACATACATTTAAACTCCGTACCATTATCATTGTGCACCACTTTGACTTCAATATCAAATTGTCTTTCAATCATAGAAAAAAAAGAAACGAAATATTTTAGCAACCTCAGTTTTGTCCTAAAGATACACCCAAACAACTCTAGAATAATCATCAACCAAAGTGAGGAAATAAGAAGCACCGCAAGAAGGAGTATGGTATTTGCCCCACAAGTAGGGATGGTCATGAGGCGGGTTTGGAGCGGGTCTGGCCAGACCCGGACCCGAACCCTTTGATTTTTTATAGATCCAGACCCGGATCTGGACCCTAAGGGTCTAAAATTTTCAGACCCAGACCAACCAGACCCTCCAGATCTGACGGGTCTAGGGTCCTTAATGGGTCTTAAACAAAGTCTCTTTGATTTGTCAAAATTGAACCTTTTACGAGTCTTTTTGTATTTTGTAAGCAACTTATTATCGTATTACTAATACTTGTTTGAGTCCATGAATTTAAATACAAAATAATTACTAAAAAGTAAAAACACTTGTCTAAATGCATAATTAAAAACCATACACTTGTCTAAATGCATAAGTAAAAACACTTGTCTGAGGGGCTGGTCTAGGGTCTGGGTCCGGGTCCGAATCCGGACCCGCACCTTGGGACCCGGACCCGAACCGGTCAGATATTTTTGGATCCAGATCTGACCCGGATCTGATGGGTCTCAAAAATTAAGACCTAGATCCTTAAAAAGGGACGGGTCCGGAGCGGGTCCAACAGGGTCCTGGACCCATGACCATCCCTACCCACAAGTCACAATGTATAATCTCAAAACAGGAGGTTGTTCTACTGTCACTAACAGAAAAATTATTTCTAAAATGTTTGGCTTGATGACATACACCACAAGCTTGATTAACAGTATTACTAGTTTTAAGAGAAAAATGAAGAGAGTGTAATAATTTGTCTAAAGGATGCCCATGTCTTTGATGCCTCAAATCAGAAGAAGAACCATCAGTAGCAGACAATGGACGAATACGGGGTATGTCACGAAAGTAGTACAGTCCATCTCTCCGTTTACTCAATTCAATCAAAGTCCTCAAGTGTAGTCCTAAATAGCACACAATGTATTAGTGAAAGTGACTGTACAATGAACATCAGCAGTAAGTTGTGAAATAGAGATCAAATTACAATTCAAAGATGGAACATAATACACATTATGAAGAATAATATTAGTACACAACTGCACCTTGCCCTGTATAGTGGATATAATTTGTTTACCATCCGAAAAACCAATAGGACAATGGTTAATATCCCGAGTATGGGCTAATAATTCACAATTTCCAGTGACATGATAAGACACACCAGAATCAAGGAGCCAAGATACAGAAGGCTCACCCCTCAAATGATCACGAGGCTGTAATATCGTCGAACTACCAAGATCCATGACAAGCTATTGTTCAGTAGATGTGAGACCCAAAATATTAGAAGAATGAGATAAAACGGTTGTCCTATCGTTAGTAGTGGCAACACTTATTGCACCTCCACCCCCCGTTTATGACCATCATCACATGATCTTTTATGTTTCCACCACTCTGGCAAGCCATGTTTTGCCCAACAATTATCCACACCATGTCCACGACGATGACAATAATTACAAAATATATTGAATCTAGAATGTGAATTATTGGAAAAGGTATCGGATTTCATCATCAATAAGTGTGCGATAAATAAAAAATATTGTATCAAGGGAAGAACCCAAAATGTGGATTGTCCATGTTGCACAACAGATTCAATCTTTTACAATAATGTAATTGGCACAAAGATAACCATCAACAAAGAAGAATCACCATACACACGAAATCAAATGAAGTTTGCCATAATTCACTCGAAATTAGAAATGTTAAGAAAGACAATTAATACATAATTGCTAGTCTGAGCACCCCTATTGCTCAAACGAGCTTCATCTGTAAACTTTTTTGGAATACTCTCAAGCATATGTTGTTGTCTGACAATACTCCTTTGAGTTATCTCAACCTTTAACACATATCCTATACTTAACACCAAACCAAGCCGATACATACGCCTCAAGCCCTCAAATAACATAATTGTCAATATTTTACTATAGCATTTACTCAAATTAGAAAAATTAAATTCCTTGCATATGTCAAACTCATACATGTTTCACAGGCATAGTTATTAGAATTCTGATTATGATCTACAATTCTACGACCTTACAATCTAAAAATAGGCAACCGATTCGGATCGTAGGTAGCTTCTTGATGTGGTAGAATCGGGCAATTCTACTAAGCTAAAGAATTTAAGTGGTAGGATCATTATACGATTCTAGAATCTTAAGATCTAATAATACGAAAAAAAAATGACTACACTTTTTGTCTCACAAAACTAATTTCTTGTGTCAGGTGCCAAATATGTTTACATGTGCTTCAGGAGCTTCACACCAGGACAGTGCCAAGTATAAAAGGAGCATTAAGCAGATTAGCAAACGCTTACAAGACCTTGTTTCTGATTCTAGCTCTTTGGGTCTCTCCCAGCTTATGCAGTTAACTGAACAACCTCGCCAACAGAGGCCAGAAACATCTTCTTTAGTATATGAACCAGTCATTTATGGAAGGTGTGATGAGAAAAAAGAGATAATTCGACGACTCCTAAGTGATGAACCAAGTTACGGGAGTTACATTGTGATTCCTATTGTTGGAAATGGAGGGATTGGGAAGACTACGCTGGCTCAAACTGTATACAACAACGAGAAGGTTAATGCTCATTTCCAAATAAAAGCATGGGTGTGTGTGTCTGATGTGTTTGATGTCAAACAAATAACAACATCAATCCTTAATTCAGCTACTCACAAAGCACATAACTTCAATCAATTGAATGAAGCACATGAAAAATTGAAGAATTTGGTAAGAAACAAGAGATTCCTTATTGTTCTTGATGACATATGGAATGAAGAATATGATCCTTGGGACCAACTTCAGACCCCTTTTCAATATGCTAATAAGGGAAGCAGAGTCATAATCACTACAAGAATAGACAGAGTAGCTAAAAACATGCTTAAAGCACCGATTCAATTAAGCCCGATCATATCTTTAAGGGGTTTATCAGATGATGATTGTTGGCTTTTATTCCAAAAGCATTTGCTTGTAGAATCGAACATAATTGAGATGAAGAAGGAAGTGGTGGTGTTATGCAAAGGCTTGCCTTTAGCCGCAAAAGCGCTTGGAGGTCTCCTAAGGAAAGAAGATAAGAGTCAATGGCCAAAGATATTAAAGAGTAATGTTTGGAGTGAAAAGGGAGGTGTCTTGCCTGTTCTAAGGTTGAGTTATCATCACCTCCCACATCATTTAAAACATATATTTGCTTATTGTTCTATTTTCCCGAAAGATTTTCAATTTGAAGAGAAGGAGATAGTCTTAATGTGGATGGCTGAAGGATTCGTAGTAGAGGACGAGGAGGAGAGCATGGAAGAAAAGGGTCGTAACCATTTTCTTGATTTGGTATCAAGATCATTATTTGAACCAAGTCCATCACATGAAGGATTTTTCATTATGCATGATCTTGTTCATGACTTGGCTCAAGGGGTTGCAAGTAATGTTAGTTGTACAATGGGAATCAATGAATTTTCATCGAGATGCCGTTATTTCTCTTTTTCTCCACAAGCATTAGAAGTACAATCATTGAGTAATCTTGATAAAGTCAGCCAGTTGCGAACCTTTTCTTTTTTCGGTAGTACAAATACTGGTAATCCAACACTTGTGCCTGATTCTATTTTCCAGAAAATGCGATACTTGCACTTGCTATCTATTGCAAACATAGGGATTACGGATTTACCAAATAGCATTGGGAATTTGAAACACTTGAGACTTCTCAACCTCTCCTTTAATCCTAGACTTGTGCAGTTGCCAGAATCAATTAGCAATCTTTGCAACCTCCAAACATTGCTTCTGGGACACTGTAAGTCTCTTAAAAAGATCGTCACAAATATGGAGCGGTTAACTAAACTTCGTCATCTGGACATTAGAAGAACAACTTCTTTGTTGGAAATGCCACTCGGAATTGAGAAATTAACAAAACTGCGGACACTAAACAAATTCTTTTTTACATCAGAAACAGGTAAGAGAATAAATGAGTTAAGGAATTTGATTAATCTTCGTGGCTCGATAAGTATCTCCGGCCTAGAAAATGTTGTGTATAAAGATGCACAAGAAGCCATGTTGTATGAAAAATCAGGCCTTGATGTATTGTTCCTCACTTGGGGCACTTCTCCTAGTAATAAGGTCAATCACAGCAACGAAAGAGACGTACTTGAAGTTTTGAAACCTCCTTCTTCCATCCAACAAGTATCTCTTCAAGGGTATAGAGCATTAGCATTCCCTACTTGGATTGGAGATCCCTCTTTTATGAACATGACTACCTTAAGCCTGACCAACTGTTTAAAATCTGAGTACTTTCATTCTTACTTGCCATCCCTGAAGAAACTCACTATCGAAAACTGCAATGAGCTGCGAGTTATACTCGAAAATTGCTTTTTTCTTGAGGATTTATTCATAGAAGGATGCAAAGAGTTGTCGACTACATCTCCGATCATTAGTTGTTCTCAAAGAATATGTCTTCGAGATGTTTCTCAATTTAATAATATCGAAGCTTTCTGGGTACAAGGGCTTACGTATCTTACAGTTGTAAATGAAACTAAAGAAAAGAATTCTAAATGGAGCATGATGAAGGGGATAAGTTTAGTGAACTGTCCAAAGGTAAAGAATCTTGCAGGATTTGGGGAGTGCAACAATTTGACTGATGTAGAACTAGGCAACTGTGAAGAACTTGTCAGTTTGGAAAACTTTTGTGGGTCGAGTTTGAGATTTTTGAAAATCGATGGCATTCAATCCTTGAAGAACATATCGAGTATCATCAATGGAATTGTTTGTATTCGAATCCTGCAAATCAAAGATGTGAAAATAGAACAGGCAATCCAAGAGTGGGGATTTGACATGCTTAGTTCTCTTTACGAGCTTAAAGTCATAAGAACAGGCATCTCAACTGATTCAGTGGAGTCGATTTCAGGAAATGGAGATGATCTTTGTCTTCCCTCTTCGTTGTCTCGATTAACCATTGAAGGTTTCAAGAATTTGAGAGTCGTGTCATGTTCTTGTTTCCCGAACCTGAGTTCAATCTCAATCATAAATTGTCCAAAACTTGAATCCTTAGGTGTAGATTTCCCACCCACAAAGATTTCTACTATGGTTGCTAATAGTTGGCTTTGTCCTATATTTATTGAAGATTGTCCCTTGATTTATGATCGATGTTTATTTGATCCTAATGGAATTCTGTATATAAGAGGTGGAAGGTATTCGTATGTGTAGGAGAGGACTCGTGTGAATGACAGTAGCATCACATAGAAAACCATTCTGATGAATATGAATAGATTATTTTTTACGTGGACTTCTATTTTATGAGAAGAGGTTCTATAAAAGATTTGGAACTTTATATTTTGTGTGCAAATCCAGTACTTGGTTATAAATAGAGTTATTATAAACATCCTCCATTTTTTAATACTTGCATCACACTTATTGTTACCTTATTTATTTAGAAAATTTAAAACAAATAAGCAAAAAAAAATATAAAAAATTCAAATTATAGTAAAGTTTTAAAACTATTTCCCAAGATAAGCAATTTATTCCCAAAGTTGTGGTTTGGATATGTTCGCTATTAGTAATATCGAACAACGATTGGAGGTCAAAAATAGTCAAAGAGTCTGTTCGCTGTTACTATCAGCGAACAATGACTTTGAATATTTTTGACCTCTAGTACTTATTCATTGTTACTAACAGCGAACTACTGCGTGCTAAATTCATCAACTTCCCCTTTCTTCCTCATTTCCCCCCAATTCCATTAAACCCTAAAACCTCTGGAGACTAATTCTCTCTCTTTTTCCTCCATTAGAACACCTTCAAACCTTCAATTAATCCCTCCCTCTCCCAATCCAACACTAGTAAAATGGTCTAACATATACTTGGAGTTGTCTAACGTATAAATTTGTTTGTTTTTTGATTGATTATACGAAAATTAGGTTTTTTTAATGCCTGTAATTCGCCAAAAAAGTTTTTTAAAAAAATTAAAAAAAAAAGACATTAAGTTGTAATTCGCAAAAGTACTAAACTCTAAAATAGTAATTTATAAAATATTCCAAATTTTAAGATAAATTAACTATAAAAATAGCTCTTTATATCCAATTAAGACTGAAATTTGATTACATCCATTTCATTTGTAATTGCGCTTGATACAAAGAATTAGCGAAGTTCAAGAAACATCATTCAAGTAATTATTTAGCAAATTCAACATCATTTAATCCAAAACAATGCCTTAGCAACAGTAAATTCTCGGTAAAAACAAGAAATGAGCACAAAGGAGAGAAATAAGTAAAAGCCTCTCGCTGCTACGCTAATTACCCTCCGTAAGGGTTGGCAAATTACCCTCAAAAATTCTATATGAAACACAGTTCACAGTGGAGCTTAAGGAATTGATCGTTGGTACAAAGGTAATGCGCCCAAAGCTTCACGTTCTTCTCTCTCACGCTTCACCTGCCAGTACCAACATCAGTTTTCAAACCATTACATAGATAATCGAAAATAGATGCAATTCCATCCCGACATTTCTGTCCTGCAAGGGATAAAATATGGTCCAAATGCGAGACCTTGTCTAAAATACTAATCAGTAATTAAAATCTCTATCACAACGACAGAGAACATCATTGCAATTTGGCTTGCTTGACACCAGAACACCTATTCTAGCTACACCACCTTAGGCTTAGCCAAATCATCAATCAAACAAATCAGTAAGGTATTCCATTTTCAGTATTCTAAATTTTCTTTACCATTATAATTGTGAGCTAAAGTCAATTGAGATACCCAGTTAACCAGGATATTGTTCAAACAATACTGATATCAATATTGATATCAACTAGAAAGCTTAATCTACAGACATCACCTCACTAGGTGCGAGACATAATTGTTGTATCATGACTCACGATTCATGACTGAATAAAGGGAAGCAAAAACAGAACTTAATGGCCACCACGTAAAAGTGTCAAAAGGAATACTTACAAGTGCCAACATGTCTTGAACATAGCTCCTGAAGGGTGTTTGCATAGCCTGCACAGAAGCGCACATGTAATATAAGCTCATATGAAGGTGCTAATAAATTGCAAAACCTCGAGAAAGACAATACTAACACAGATGAAAAGTGCATGATAAAGAGAAATTAAGCAGCTACCAACAAAACAACCTAAAGTCAGGATCACTAGATGAATAGGTGTTTCCATGAGCATGAATACCCTAGTATAATTAGGGAATATCTAGTCGTAAATACTTGGTTTAAATATAAGAACACATTAACATAGTAAACATTGCACCTTTTATCTCGAACCCAACTTTTGGCCCTGGCTCAATGTGCAAAACTTTGTATCCCAAAACACAGGGACATATGCCCATACCAAAATATGAAACATGAGTCCTGAATTGTTGAATGAAATATGGAACATGAGTCCTGCATTGTTGAATGAAACACGACCAGATCGCTTTCCAGTTTTTACCACTGACCCCAAATTCTACTTTCGCTGTTCATTTTAGGGCTCAAGATTGAAACCGTTAGATCTGACATTGGGGCATAATAGACACCGATGGAGCACAAGACGATTGGGATTTTGGCTACGGGAGTAAGGCAAGTCCACTGGCATTGACTAGCATAGTAATAATTCAAATTGCAGTCATTCCGAAAAAGAAGAGGCCTTCTTGAATGTGGGTTATTTGGATATGCAGCTTTTTAAGGGGCACAAAGATAGCCTTCTCACATTCTCACATGACTTTTGAATTTCTGGCTTTTTATATTTTTTACAGCTTGTGGACCTCTGACCTTCAATCACAGTGCCTTTTGAATCTTATTTTCAATTTTTTTGTGGGCTTTTTGAGATTTAGTTTACACCCTTCTAAATATAATTTTCTTCCTTTTTCTTATTGATAAAAGCTACCTGCTATATTTTATTTCAAATTCTACTATACTGTTTTTAGAATTTCTTGCAAATCAATATTTTAAACTTTATATCAGCGTAAAATGTCACACAAGTTGATCAAACAAAAGATACAATGGTGTATCACAAGCGGCAACAAGTTAAATCAATAATGAGTTGGCACCATCACAAGGAAGAGATAACAGAGTTCCGCTATGAGGAAATAGGGAAATATTCTAGAATGAGCAGCTTTTGTAACCAATCTAAATAGCAGCAAGTTTGTTAAGGCTCGTTTAGCTATAAATATTCTGATGTAATAATTGGTTAAGGCATCAGAAAGTAATACAACAAAATCTTCCCTCAATCCTTCTCTTATTTTTCTTATTCTGCAGTCATTCTCTTCTTCTTTTCTCTCAAAATTTTGCTCTTACTTCTATTCTTTTGCTGTGCTAGTATTGTTTCACCACAACATGGTATCAGAACTACAGTAAATCTGCCTAATATGGAAACCCTACAAACCAACAACGTATTGAGCATCTTGAATAGGAGCTAGGTGAGGTCTCAGTGTTTCACTACCCGGATACAATCTGAAATGGCCCAATTAGAGGAGAAAATGGCAATGAATCATTCTGTGATGGACCAAATATACAGACCTAGATAAATCAGTAGCTATGATGGTGAAATGCAACTCAAAATGCATAAGTCCCTGAACCAGCTATTAGCTGGGAATCCAAGAGTGCAACCTTAACCAAGCACTCTAGGTAATCCTCCTCCTCTGTTTACACCCACGAGGGAGGGGCACCTCATCATTGAATCAGGGTGTCAATGGGTGGTCGAATAACACACATTATGATGGGCAGAAATATTTTGAAACGAGAGTTGAAGAGCAGGGATATGGGGTTTTCAATCATATCACCGGGAACAGTGGTTGGAAAATCAAGAAACTAGAACTTCCGACTTATTCTAGTGGAAATCCTGATGGATGGATCCTTTAAGTCCAACGTTTCTTTTCCTCTTATAATTTGATCAAAGAGGAAAAGATGGCAGTTTCTGCCTACTTTGGTGAGTATGGATGGAGATGCCCTATTTTGGTTCCAATGGGCCAAATCTTATTATGGGAGACAAAGGAGCATAATAGATTTGAGCCAATAACTCAAAATCTTTGTTGAAACCGTACCCTAAAACAAACAACCCAAACAACACCCATCAACCTTTTGTAACCTTCTATGTTATAAAAAAAAAACCTTTCCTCACCAAAACCCAACCCAGAAAACCAAAGCTGACAATTTCCCTTGAATGAACGAGAAATACGTGAGAAGAGATCAAGGGGGTTGTGTTTTAAATGTGATGAGAAATGGTCCTTCAATCATGTTTGCAAAAATCAAGAGATACGGGTGATTCTGACAAGGAAAATGATGACGTGGAGAAGGAAAGCCTGGTGGACGATGAACAGCAATTGCCTGAAATCGAAGATCCTATGGCAGATATGTCGTTACAATCCCTAATTGGTTTCACAAAACCTAAAACTATGCAGCTTGAAGGAGCCATTGCAGAGAAAGGGGTGATGATTCTAATTGATTCCGGCGCCACGAATAACTTTATTACTACTCTCATAGCTCAACAAATAAGGCTCGAAATTTGAACAATAAATTATTTGGGGTCACCTTAGAAACTGGGTCCGAAGTTTTTGGGGATGGGATATTATTGACTGTACAACGGATCGAGATTGATGACAATTTCTTTGCCCTAGTAGGAAGTTTGGATGTAATGTTGGGGATTCAATGGCTAGAGAGATTGGGAAATGTAGTAGTGAACTGGAAATCCCAAACCATGATTTATATATGGAAGTCACTTTAGTGGTGGACCCGCTTCTTAGATGCTCTAAAATATCATTGAAAGGGTAGGTGAAAACTTTACAGTCTAAAGGACATGGAGTTTTGATTGAGTGTAATGGGTTGAGTGACCCAGTGGATAAACCAAACATACCCATTCCAAAATTTCTATCAGACATCTTGCATACTTACCCACAAGTTCTGCAACCCATTCTCCATATGCCTCCCATACGACCCCAAGACCACTCCATTGTAGTCAAGGAGGGTAGTAACCCATTCTCCATATGCCTCCAATACGATGCCAAGTTCCGCATCTCTTTCTTTATGGTTTGTGGGCACCTTTCATTTTGATTAGAAATTCAATGTTTTGCTCTTTGATTCAATTGCTTCTTTTTAGTTCTTTTATTAGGTATGTAAAAAACATATCTCTACGTGTTATGTATTTTCACTATTTTGCATGATCATTTAGTATTCTGATGCCCAAATTTGAAATTTAATCATTGCTATTTCTATGTAATTTTTTTCTTACCGATATTCAATTCATTATGCCATATTACTATTGAAATTTAATCAATAAATTAAATCAAAGAATTATAAACTTAATCAATTCAAAAATTTAAGTATTTAAAATAACACATCATTCAAATAGCTTATTTTATTTTACCAAACAATAATACTTTAGGTGGCAAGTTAGACGGCTACTGCTACTAAGGGTGTTCATAACTGTGTACTCGGTTAGTTGGGTAGTCATTTGAGCGCCCGTGTCCCAGCACTAGTTATTCGGGTACCTAGATGATTTGGGTCGAGACACCGAGTACCCTATCAGTTTTCAATTTAGAATTTCAAAATGCTTTTATTTTCCTATGGAAATAAAAGAAAAATAATTGACATTTGTTTTAAGAAAAATATTTTGTAGCAAACCAAAAACCTAATAGTCTTATGTCTAAACAAAAAAACTTCTCAGATCCAAAAAAGAAAGCTTAACAAAAAAAGCTTATCAGATCTAGTCTTTACTATTGAAGACCTTCGATCTCTTCCACAGTGATCATTTGCATATAGAGAGATGTCAAGAAATCCATTTCAATGAAAAATAAGGTGTTTGTGTTAGGTATGAAAATTGGTTCTAGATTTTATAAGTTCTAGTTTGGAACAACAATAACTGTCTTAACTAGAAATTAAGGAGTACTCATACTCATACCCATACTCATACTCTTACAATTAGTTGCAGACTTGGACTGATTTCATTAGCAGCAGATGAACTTGAAGCTTGGTGCTGGATTTCTTGCTGATTATGAGATTAATGAATTGACCCATTTAAATTATTATTGTTGTAATCTCCTTCATAATTGGATATTGGTACTCTTCCATTTTTTGGAAATATTATGAACTTTATCTTGCTTCACGTTGAATTATTGGGATTTGATTTTCTATACTTGTGGTCGTTGTTGAAGCCAAATTATCTAGGCTCATGGTTTGGTACATGGCGAAATGAGGATTGAGGGAAGGAAGTGGAAAATGAGTCAAATGACTAATGAGGAGTTAAGGTTTTTACTAAATAATACAGACAGTACAGCCTTACCAGTCAATAGGTACCCGGAGAAAGGTATTGGGTCGTCGGTTCAGGTCAAACAGATCAGGTATTTTTTAACATCCCTAACTGCTATCCACGGCTACCCTAATGTTGTTTGACTTACAATTAGCTGACATCTCTAATTTCAACGGTAAGCATATAGAATGCTAAGAAAGAATTTTACCAATAATTACAGTACAAGCTGTCCGCAGCTTGTTTTCTCCCATCAACTTCAACTCCAAACTAAAAATTCACAGATTCAAAAAAACAAAAACAAAAACAAAAAAAAAAAAAAAAAGAAGCAGATAAATATATACCAATAAAAATCATCTAAAAACACATAATTATACCCTGAATAATATAATAAAATAAACCCTAAATAGAAAGCACTCCCAGCAAAAAAAAAAAAAAAAAAAAAAAAAAAAAAAAAAAAGGCAAATTCTCAAACAATTGAAAGAGAAAGGCACCTGGAGATCATCAGGAAGATACTCATGCTTCATAGAAAGATCAATAGCGCGCTTAAGACGCTGATTACGAGCATCGACAATCTCACGAGGAAGCCGATTTAGGGCTTCCTTGATATCAAGATCTTCCATTGGATCATATAAATCGTCGAATCTAAGACCTAAAGTTGAAATTGATCATTTATCATCGAATCAAAAAATCATACAATTTGAATCAAACAAAAATGTTGAACTAAAAAAGAGAAGAGAGAGAAACCGTATTTGCGAAGACGTTTGTCCATGGAGGTCTTGTGCATAGCAGCTAAGAAATTCTTCTTTGGATCTAGAAGAGTCTTTAACAAGGAAGAAGATGAAGTTGCAATCGCCATTTTACGGTTTCGTCACCTCTTTTCCTGTTCTCTTTATCGTTGCGACGCTTCTTGTTCTGCTTGGCAAGTCGCAATACACCAGTTTGGCAATCTCCAGAATTAGTCAATTTTGCGCCTACAATCTTCTATGCCCTACACGAGCTGAAAAAATTTTAAAAAAAAAAAAACTTATTTTTAAAAATAAATTTCAAAATAAGTTTTGGGGACACTTTGATAACCAAAACAAGTCTTTCGATGTCAAAACTAAAGGTCAGATATTTGTATGTTATGAATGTTCGCTTTTACTAACATCGAACAAATAAATTGTTCAAAAAAAGTTAAAATGAATAAAAAAAGGATAATGAATTATTTGAAGGGACAAAAAAATAAAACATGGTTGTTCATTATCAACGGCGAACAAACATGTGATTTTTTTGACCTTTCAAACGCTATGATTTTTGTATCTATTTTTTTCCCAATTAAGTCGTGATTAATTTTTATTCTCTTGTTTGTTCTTGGTAACAGCGAAGAAACTAGACGTTAGATTTTGACACAAAAATGCTTATGTTGGAAATTAAGAATTTCCTAAAACTTATTTTGAGAATTTTTTACAAAAAAAGTTTATTTCATTCAATCTTTCCACAAGCTGTATAAAAATTTGTAATTTGCATATAAGATATGGACTCAATATGAGACAATCTCATTTAAAATTTGTGAAAATAAATAAAAGAACTATAAATGAATAAAAATAACTAAGTAAATGAATAAAAGAACACTATCTAAAAAGGCAAAGGCAAAAACAAGAACATCAATTGGTAAGCGCAAGAGTATCAGTAGTCTAAGATATGGATAAGGCGTCTTCAACTACCTTTATCCCTAATCAGGTCCTCAGAGAGGTGTAGGTTATGCAAGTTATTTTTTATTTGTTGTTCCCATATTCTCCTAAGTCTTCCTCGACTTCTCTTACTCTCCACTATGATGCTTTCGATCCTTTTTAGAGGGCGTCAAAAGTCTTTCTCTACACGTGCCTAAACCATCTCAATCTATTTTCACGCATTTTTGCAGAAATAGGGGCAACCCCTAGTTTCTCTCTAAAGTCCTGGTTCCTAATTCAATCCATCCTTCTGTTACCACACATCCACCTCAACATACTTATTTCTGTAACTTCTATCTTATATTCAAAAGTCTTCTTTATAGGTCAACATTCTGTCCCATATAGCAAAGTAAGTCTAATTGCAACTCGGTAGAATTTACTTTTTAACCTACATGGAAACTTCCTATCACATTGTAAAACCGGTAGTTGCTCGCTACTTGAGCCAATCTACTTGTATTTAATAAGTCAAATCTCCTACAATCTCCCCATTACTTTGAATAATCGATCTCAAAAACTCAAACTTGGTCGTACTTGCAACAACTTCATCACCAATAGTCACCTTTGGCACCTCTATCGGTAATGTCCCACTAAAAGTCGCATCGCAAATATTCAGTCTTTGTACGACTTATGCACAACCCTATACGTTCTAAACCGGCCCTCAACTCTTCCAATTTATTATTAACTTCCTCTTTAGTTTTTGCTACCAACACGATATCATCAGCAAATAACATGTACCACGGTACAATCTCCTAGATCAATTTAGTGTTGATCCTTGATGTAGGCCTACTTCAAATGGGAAATACTTTGTTATTCCCACCGGTGTTTGAATATCAGTCGATACTCTGACATACATATCTCATATAGCCTCAAAGTAGCTTTGTGAAATACCTCTAGCCTTAAGGCTATTCCAGATGATGCCTCATGGTATGCTATCATACGCTTTCTCTAAGTCAATGAGCACCATATGCAAATTCTTTTTCGGTTTCTATATTTTTCCATCAGTCTTCCTAAGACATGGATAGCCTCAGTGGTTGACCATCCTGTCATGAAGCCAAATTTGTTCTCTCTGATCACCATCTCTTTTCTGATTCTCCTCTCTATCACTCTTTCCCCACAATTTCATTGTGCGGCTTAAAAGTTTGATTCTTTAATAATTCTCGCATACTTGCGCATCACCTTTATTCATTTACAGTGGGATTAGTGTTCTTTGTCTCCATTCTTCTAGCATCTTAAGTTTTCTCAAGATAACATTAAAGAGGTTAGTAAGCCAACAAATGCCTTCTACTCCTAACCCCTTTACATCTTAATCGATAGGTTATCAAGTCCAATTGCCTTTGTTCTCTTGATCCTTTTGAGAGCTTCTCCCACTACCTCTGTGGTAGTCATGGGGTCTTTGAACATCGAAAGTATATCTATCCTCCTCCTTTGGCCCCCTAGTCTCATAGTAGTTGAGATAAATACAAACGCCATCTCATTTTGATTTTCTTTTATCTCAAGAACACTCGTCTGTTCTCATCTTTGATTTATTTCACTAAATCTAAGTCTTGTTGTTGCATGGACCTAGCTTTTGTCAACTTAAAAATACCCTTCTGCACTTCTTTGGTATTAATTTCTGATAAAAGTCCTCGCACCGTTTTTTTACCTTTGCTACCGCTTTTTTTGCCGTCCGCTTTGCTTCTGTATAGTTCTCTCTTGAGTACCCTATCCTCCTCCTCCGTGCTTGCCATAAATTTTTTAAATCTCTTGTTTTTGTCCTTTTATCTTCTTCTAACCTCCTCGTTCGACCACCATGACTCTTTATACACCTATGGCTTTCCCGACGACACCCCTAAGGCCACTCTTGTCATTTCTCAAATGGTTTTAGTCATAGTCACCCACATTTGATTTGCATCATCACACTAACTTGGGTAGCCCCATGAATTTATCTTTCTTTTCAAGGTTGTGACCACAACCCCTTTGAGTTTACCCCACATGATCTTTCCCCTGAACTCTGTCTTCTTCTCGACAATTTTCTTCCTCATCCAAAACACCAAGACTAATAACCTATATTCGGTGGGCATCTTTGTACCCAATACCACCTTACAATCAAAGCACAATGTCATGTCTCCCTTTGCGTACTACCACTCTTATATGTAATCAAATGTTCATATTTCTTTCTAAAGTTTGAGTTTGCTATAGCCAATTCTTTGGCTAATGCAAACATAAGCTAATTCTCTCCACTCTTATTCCTTACACTAAAACCAAAACCTTCATGAACCAAACTATAGCTGTATGCCTTTCTACCTATATGTCCATTGATGTCTGCTCCTAGGAAAACTTTTTCATCTTTCGATATCGTCCTCATAAGGGCTAACCGTTAGAGGGTGGCGATTTACCATATAGGGGTGGGGGTTACTGTAATATCAAAACAACCAGCAAATATCAATCCTTTAGATGCCTAATTGTGATGGTCACGAAATTAAACTTCCAAAACACCAAAAAGGAACATCAAAACCCTAATTAATTAATTAATTCACTGAAGACCCCTAAATTGTAGAAATCATGCACTAAAACTTCCAATTTGATAACGAAACCCTAAGAATTAAGCATACATCACTAAATTTTATCAACATACAATCTCACAACAATATTCAACAAAAGAGGCTAATTATAATGAAAACATAAGATAAAAAATATCAAAAAGAATATCACATAAAGAGGTTAATTCCACAAATAAATTTGCAAGAAACATAAATTGAAGGAAATTTTCCAATTCGAAAATGAAGAAACGGACTACTATTCTTTATAATGTTTTCAATCACAACTTTAATCTAAAAACACAAAAATTCATAATACTTTTCAAAAAAAAGAACAATGACAAAAAAGATGAAGAAAAACCTAATTTCACATAAATCAATGGAAGAAAAGAGAATACTTTACATTATTTGAAAGGCCGCATGATGTTTGTCTTGAAAACTGTTTGAATGTTTTGAGAATGAATTATTTTAATCAAAGATTCAATTGATGGTTAAAGTTCAAAAAAATCAACTTTTTAAATATTAACTTTCTAGAATTCTAGAACTTTTAAAAATTTATACGGAGTCTTAATAGACTCGTCTGAATATATATACTTTTTAAATATCAATTTTTTAGTATTTTTAAAAACTTAAAATTAAAATTATTTGAGCATTAAATTTACATTGAAATTTATATTGAAAATTGAAAATATTTTATTATCTTAACTTATAAACTTGGTGCATAAGGGAGTGTTTTATAAATATTCTAATATTATGATATAATATGGTTTGATCAATATTAGTGATTATTTAGAGTGGAATTATTTTAACAAGGTTTTTCTAAGTTTGAGTTTGATTAATGGTTGAAAATTCTATCATTCTTTTAATAATAAAAATATAATGATTCTATAATTCATTCACAAGCCGGGAGGACTGGCCGTTATCGAAGCTCAATGACGCAAAAAAATATGACCGTTAGAAATTTATATCCGTTAAAAATCTCTCATCATTCAAATATCAGGTGTAACCCTGCTTTGAATCTCCTCCGACTTTCCAATTTTCGTCTTTCTCAAACTCTTATTTTATCTCTCACCTCAATCTCTTGCAATAGTTTCCGTTTTTTACCTTCTCAATCTCTAATTTGTTGAGAATCCAAAGATCACTTCAAATCCCAATCAAAACAAAAAACAAATGGCAGAATCCAAGGAATCCCACATAGTAGAAATCCCTGTAAATCAAGATGATCTACAACTCAAATCTGCAATCATAATCCAACAACATCCAATGATGGAAATCTCTAAATGCCCAGGTCATCTTCTCCTTTTAAAACTATGGCAAAGAGAAGAACATCTTTTCGCCCGTCGAATTTCCCTCAATGAATCAAAACTTGATCAACTTCGCCGCGAAATCTTTCAACTCTGTTGTTCTTTCTTTATCTTTCACGCCTTCGTTTCCACACTCCTCTTCGCCTCGGCTTCTACCACCATGGAAGCTCAAATGGGTGTTTTTCGGTGTAAGAAATGGTGGATCCCATCTATCGTTGTGGGGTCCACTTCGACTGCCATTGTTGTACTTGTTCAGGTGAAGCTATGGAGGTATTGGAAGGTAACAGAGAGGTTAAGAAGAGAAAAAAGCGATAACAGAACACTTGGGAGATCAATTCAAGAACTGAGAATGAAAGGGGCTGATTTCGATTTGTCAAAGGAACTGAATATTGAGAATTATAGCAAGAAGATTAAGAAAAGTTCAAGTGTTGAGATTAAATGGAAACCTAAAATATGGTGTTCTAATAACTTAGTTACTTTTTGCCTTGTTCTATTTGCCGGTCTTGCAATTCCTGCTCCTAAATTATTCCTCTGCTTCATTTAATAGAATACATGACAATTTAAGCAGTAATCAGCAGCATTTTTTTTTTGAATTTTATTTTAAATTATTACATGCTATTTTTTTTTTAATTTCTTGATGAAATCTATATATTTTTTATTTGTACAAAGAAGGCAAATTCTTTAGTCTATTTTGAGGATATGAAGTGGGAAAATTTAGGGGTGCAAATTATAAAGTAATGGCACCACTCCTTGTGGAATATAATTACTTAAGAAAATCATCATTTCTTGATTCATGAGATTTATAGTAATTAAAGGGTAACATAACACTTGCTTGATTTTGATTTCTTGTGATAGATTTTGCCATTGTTTTTGTTTCAGCGATTGGATTGATTTATTATTGCATGTCTTATAACATTGTCTTCATGCCTTCATGCGATTTAAGTTTAAGAATCATGTTACCTGCGGCTTTGTCCACACATTAGCAAAATAGTTGTGGTAGGAGTATAATGACTTGTATATTGACAATATATAATATTTAATATATTATTATATAATATAATAATTATATAAAACTAAGTTAAATTCTGAATTGTTAAATATGCAAGGAGAATATGGAGAGTTGGAAGATGTGAGAAGTCAATAAGAGTTGTGATTGAGATTAAAACATTGGGGCCTAGACTTGTATCTTGAGTTCTTGACAATGTATAATAAATAATACTACTATATATTATAATTTATAATAAGAAAATATTGTTCAGATTAATACAACCTATTTATAAATTCTTTGTTAATAAGCCAATCTTTTAAAAATTAAAAATTAATTCGACCTTTGCATTGTGTTTGTTGTGAATGAACCTTAATTTTCACAAACTAAGTATAACGGGTTAAACTCTTTATTTTCCTCTTTAATTCTCTCTTTTCCTATTCTGATTTCAAAATCAGAAACCCATAAACCCTTCCTTCATCTCCCTCTTCAATGCTCTCTCTTACTCTTCAATGGAGTCTTCAACAATTTTCATGAAAAACCCGTAAATCTTTCCTCTTTCAATTCTAAATCAATAATCCTCTTCCCCAATCAATTTCATTCGATAATTGCAAAAAAACTGACCAGATTTTTGCATTATATGTTGTTGGGCCTTTATGGGCATTTAATCTTACAACTGGTTAATGGAATTGATTTTTTTATTTTAATTTCCAACGAGGTTTGTAAATTGTAACCCTTGTAGTGGGCTGAAATTTTATGGACACTCATATGTGAGGAAAAGTGTTAAAGTGATCGCTTGATACTAACATGTAAGTTATCCCATATTAGAGAAAGAAAAGAGTATATATTACTTTTATAAACTCGAAGAGTAACTCTTACTACTATCAATTGATTTTAGTAGTGAACCCCTTTTGAACTTATAAGTGGATTACTTCTTCTTTTCCTTTTTAGCTTATCCAAGCCCATTTTTCAAATTTTATCATTTTTATTGAGCTGGACTTATATTGTTAATGTCAATATACATTCGAGAAAACACGAGGCTGAATACACTTGAAGACAAGAAAATACCATTTCAAAATTATATGTTAGTGGGAGGAAGGGCTATACTATGCATAATATCCTTAAGTCATCGATGTAGGACAAATCATCCCAACAGCTTTCTCACATGTTAACCCCTATCAAGTTCGCATGTGCGAGTAATCAATTAGGGTGGGAATGCTATTATTTTCGGACCTACCATTAAGTTTTTAATTGAATTTTCTGCTCAAATAGCACGTGAAATTGAACTGCACTTATTGTGAATGCCGACATATAATCGAAAAAATAGCAAGTGCATTCACTTCATAAGTCAAGAAGATATCATTTGAAAACCATATAGCTAGAGGTGTTCACTCGGGTGATCTGGTCGGTTGTATTTCGTATCGGTTATATTTCGGATGCGTGTTACGACGGGTCATACTCGGGTCGGGTCGGTTAGTCACGGTGCGGTTGAAGATCGGTTATTCGAGCTATCGGTTAAGTATCAATTCTGTGTTGGTTGAAGTTCGTATCAAGTTTCAATCGGTCTCGGATTGTCATCGGTTAATAATTGATTCGGTTTTACCAGGTACAGATCGGGTTTCGGTATTTTCAAGTAGAATTCGGCTACAAATTACGAATTACTAATTACTATCGATCGAGTCAGTATCAGATTAAGTTGTTAATCATTCTTTTATTGATGATAAGGTTCCCTTTACTTAAAATCAAAATAGTTAAAATACAAATCAATTAGTGATCATTACTACATTGTTACGTTTATTTGTTTGACTGAAAAATTAAAATTATAAAGTTCTATCAATTTTCATCTATTTCGATCAAAAGCAGTTAAATAAACATTGATAATTGATTATTAACTCTAAATATATGAAACCATGGATTTATAAAATTTATTTTATTAAAATATTTATCACTGAATAACTAATAAGATGATTGAATATGAGTCGATCATATTTCTATGTAAAAATTTGGTTCAAGTTTACAATAGTTCGATCTAAACTTCGTTCGGGTTAATTCTATTTTAGCCTGATTGAGTTCGGTTTCGAGCATGATTCAGTTCGAATATGACTCGGGTTGGTCATTATTAGGTTTGGGTAATCTCGGTCAACGGTTATGTGTCGGTTACAAAAATCGGTTACAGCTCGGGTTCAGTTTTCCCATTTTTGGTTGACAACCGGTTCGGGTATAACTTCGGGTTAGGTAATGTCGGTTCGATAAACCTAAAAAAAGAACACATTTTCGGGTCGATTTACTTTTAGTTTCGGTTAGAGTTTTCGGGTCAGATCAATTTTGAACAGCTCTACATATAGCTAAGGGAGGAACTCTAATAAAGTATAAAATACGCATACTATCTTTATTTCATCGACGAGAAAAAAACCATCTCAATAAATTTGTGGATGATTGTTACCACATTATAGAAAAAGAAAAATTAAGGCACCGATTAAAAAAAATATATAGGAAAATCCGTGGGATGAAAATTTTGTATGTTACCTCAATATGAGACATCTTTTATTGAGATGAGGCCATACTAAATAATACAAGCGTTCTCAAAAATAAATAGAAAAGAAAAGTAGTATAAAAAATTAACATAATATATACGTGTATGGCCATCATAGGTACAACAAGAGATTATATCTGAATGTGGGCCCATTTATGTTCATAAATTATGTGGATCTATTCAAAGTCGGCCCATCTCAGAATCAATAATCGATGTCATGATCAATTTGGCTTGCTTACCAAATGGGCGAGTCGG
This sequence comes from Amaranthus tricolor, assembly GCF_026212465.1. Classification (NCBI taxonomy): domain Eukaryota; kingdom Viridiplantae; phylum Streptophyta; class Magnoliopsida; order Caryophyllales; family Amaranthaceae; genus Amaranthus; species Amaranthus tricolor. Next base: position 6,235,453 of record NC_080053.1, on the reverse strand, counting down.
CCCAATGTCTGGGTGCTATGTGCAAAGTTAGCATGTGGCTTCTTCTTCTATTAAATGTCATCTATTTTGACATTACTCCTAACATCATCCATTTTCCCTACCACCTTGGGAAATTACTAAAATTTAATTCTAACTATCAAAATACAAAATCACAATTTGTTGTGTATGTAATCAAACCATAATCCATAGGACTTAGGTTCCTTTCCTTTGTTTTTATTTGTTTTACATAGTTTTGATAAATAATTCAGATTTTGGATTTGTTCCTATTTGTATGTAAAAAAAATTTCTGTCATTATTATATGATTGTAAATTGAATCATTGATATTGATGATATTATTCCAATATTAAGTCATATTTTCTCCGTTTCAAAAAACTTGTTATATTTGACTTATATCTTGCAGCCTAATGCATTATTCAATTTTTAATATCTCTAATTATGTATAGTAAAAAGTTTAAAAGAATTTGACATTAATAATATTTGCATTGAGACGAATCAAATAAGATTCTACTTGACTACAAGGGAGGTTTTAAGCATGTTCAACATGTTTAACCGCACAGGCTCCGAAATATTGGGAGCCTCAATATTGAATTATGTAGTACATGTTAAGTGTTTAATAATACAAAGTTTTTAGAAAATATCAAATTTTTAAAATTACATTGGTCCTTCAAAGAATTTTTCAAAATTTACTCTGCTCTTGCTTGACTATATTTTAACTTTTAGATATATTAAAAACTAACACAAATTAAAGATTATGAATAAATAGTGCATTAATTCTGATGCTGCAAGTAATAGAATGTAGGAAGTATTAAGGTCGTTTATTGAAAATTATGGGTTGTCCTCGTGGTTTTTTTTATCCCCCTTACGATAGCGAATTTGATCCTCACCATCTATCGAAGGATCAATTTCTCCTATTTTCGTATGTACGTGATTATTCTTACTCCAAATTGGATTTTGTATTATATACTCTATGTTTAGGATTTTGTATTATATACTCTATGTTTTGTACTCCTTTCGTTCCTTAAAGAGTTATCACTTTTCATTTTCAGGTGTTTTATATGTTTTCCATCTACTTTATATTAATATTTTTTATTTGTTATCGTCTCTTATATTTTTTTCAATAACTTTCTTTTAATATTTTTTTAATATTTATTGTACTCACTTTTCTCCATCATATTTATTATTCAATAAAATAATATATATTCTATCTATGTAATTCTATTTTTCTTAATACCCGTTAATATTCTATGTGAAAATTTCATTAAGGAACCGAGAGCGTAAATTAGATTTTAGCCAAGGGGTAATAGCCTCCTACAAATTGAATAATGAATCAATAATTTTAGTCAAGTTATGATTAAGGGCTGAGTTCGTTTTTTTTTTTTTTTTATCATTTTTTTTATATAGTTTTCATTTGTATGTTTAAAATACAAACCAACAAAGTGCAAATCTGAGAAAGCGACAAAGGGTAAACCATAAAATACGGCCTGAAATGGGAGCAATCACATGTTCACCGTAGCAAAAGATGAGGTTCTACTTCAAACTTGGCCTACATCTTTGATTTATACATTACCTACTCTTATCAGACGATCTCCAAAAAAAAATTATATTAATTTTGCAAGGCTATCTCTTGAGATACTATCCTTAATTGGATCGAACCATAAAAGAAAATATAGAGTGAGTTATTCGATGGACTTTAAGGATATTGCAAGTATTTAAGATATTATAAGTACTACACACTTACTCGATTGATATTAAGGATATTATAAATAGACATTTAAAATATTATAAGTAGGTATTAAGATTACAATAATTAGGCATTAAAAATGATGTAAATAGGTATTAAGGATATTGTAAGTAAGCATTTACAGATTCTGTAAGTAGGCATTAAGGATATTGTAAGTAGATATTAAGGATATGATAAGTAGGCATTAAGAATAATGTAAGTAGGTATTAAAAATGATGTAAGTATGTATTAAGAATACAATAAGTAAACATTAAACTTAAATGGACTAAGCCTAAGAGACGTATATCTCAAAAAGACGATCTTTTAGGAGACGGACTGTTAAAATATATAATATATATTAATTGAGCTATTTAACGCTTAATGAGCGGTGTTTGATAATTAATGGTCCACTTAATAATCAAAGCCCACCTAAAAGTTCAATTTTCTTGATCGTTTTCTATTAAGGACTCAATTCTCAGTATCGATCTTGCCGAATTCTGTCGGTTTATTTCCCGTGGCCCGCATGCCATGTTCCTATTTTTACCCCTTGTCGTTGAGATTATACGTATCAAAAATTCATTTAGATTTTTTCATGATGTGATTTAGGAATCATTCATGTTGTAAGTTAGAAAATTAATTAGGTCATGATTATCACCAAAAAATAACCTTATTCTACATTCTTAAGGTTAAGCATTGTTTAAAATAGAAATGAAGCATGTCATTTCGATAGATTGCCCTTTGTTGTACTCCATATCTTCACTATTAATTTTTCCATAACAAATTATTAGCGAGAATTGAAAATTTTTTTAATTTTTTAGATAGTGGATAAATTATTTATTGAATATTTCCTTTGTTTCCTAGTTTTTTTTTCCCATTTAGAATATTTTATTTTGGAGAGAGAAATTTAATTAAGATTTTTAAGACATATATAGATGATAAAATATATCTATGTGAGATCTCATTAGATTCGATTTAATATATACTTTCTATTATATATTTTTTGTTATAATTTTTATAATAAAAACTTAAAGATAATAAGGCTTAAAATTTACTTTGAAAACCGTAAAAAAAATAAATGAGAAGAACAAAAAAGAACGAAGGGAGTAATAGAGTTGATAAAGAAAAAGTCGGGACCATAAGAATAAAAAATAATAATTAAATAAGGTCGATGGAAAATATTGGGGATCACATACATTAATAAAATATTAAAATTAAGATGAATAAAGTTAATTATATTCAAATTATGATATAAATAGAGAGATTTTGTAGGAGAACAATTAGTGAAACGACTCAAAATGGCAAATGAGAACGCTATTTAAAAACAAAGGGAGAAATATATTTTTTTAACTTTAAACTCCATGCAACCTATGATCATTCGTCTCTATTATTTTACTACTAATTTTCAATAAAAAAAAAATTATGTAGAAAGTAAATGAGCATAAGCCGAAAAAGAAAATTGAGTACGAATGTACTTGCATTATTTACATTTATAATTATAATTCTCATTTGTACCGAATATGTGTACTCATTGATAGTATTCTATGTTAGTTTGGGTTGGAGCATTATCAAACTTGATACGAGGTACTTTTGTATACATGAGTTAAACTTGTTACTTGTGCTAACATAAATTACAAAAAAATAAAAAAAATAATAAAAAAAATAATAAAAAAAAATAAAAAAATAAAAAATTCTAGTGGATACGCTGGGCAAAATAAAAATGTAAGAAAGAGTATCTAAAAATTAATAATTGATGGATTAAAATTCAATAATAATAAAGAGTAGTAGGTTATAAAGAATCCCGTCATATAAGTGTTGTCGTGTTGATCGATCAAACAAATTAAAGTCTAATTAATTATCCTCTCAACTATTATAAATTAATTAGAATTTAATTTAGATTTTCAAAGTTAATCTTAATTTCATAGTGTCTACGTATTTATTAAGTTATCAAAGGTTTTAACCTAAGGTTCATTAAACAGAAATTTAATTAAAAGACACAGTTCCATAAATAACATCATGCATAACTAATTCATGTGCAATAGGGTTCCAACTCTCTAAAAGAATGTACGCACTAGATATAGTAATTGACAATAAATAAGAAAATAAAATTCTAATTATGTAACAAGATATAATCATGAAAACCAATTGCAAAAAAATCAGGAAATAAAACCAGAAAAACAATAAAGAACAATAACAAATATAAAAATAAAAACCAATTTTGAAATAATTGGAAAGTACATGAGCAAGGTAATGAAATCTTGAAATAAATTTTGGAGGAAAATTCAATATCTTTAACAATGGCTAAATTTAAAACTAGATGGAAAATAAGATGACAAAGAAGATATTACAAATAATAATAAAGAAAGTAGAGACGGCTTTTTCTACGGACTCGATTTTATGTTTTTGTCTTTTGTGCTTTCCTTTAAACCCCTTTAAGACTTTGTATCTCAATACAACTTGTTCTACTACTATGTGTAATCTTTGGTAATATAACACAGGATTTAATATACACTACATATCGAACAACACTCCCCCATTTAGAGTATATAAAAAAATTCTTTCTCTTTTACAAAACAAAATTTATTAATTTCATTTCATGCATCAACGTTAAAGTCCCTACAGATTGAATTAACGCCTAGTACAACACATTTTGCGAGTGATCAAGCCAGAATTGATATCCCTATAGATTTGAATTAAATGACCCATCTAACCACTCAAAGATGAAATACACACAAAATCAATAACACAAAGTTATTAACGTGACACATTCTCATACGTTTATCATAGTCGGTATAACAATCTTGACTACTTGAAGCGGCCACACTTCAAACTTATATAGTTAGGTTCTTATTACGTATAAAATTTATCGTCGTGAAGTGGATATAACACTAAAAGCTTTTCCATTCTTGACCTTGAGAACTTTTAATGGACGACTACCTCGTTCATCACGGTCCAAAGTAACAGTGGATCATTAAAACTTGTTGCTTACAAAAATCAAAAGGAATTTTACCACATTGAATTCAAGACACGATGTTACTCGCGTAAATTATGCCTTTCCTATTGACTTTCATTGACATAATCCGATTTTAATTGACGCTTGTTCAATTGAATCCCTACTCATGACTTTAGAATCATCCACATTGAACTTAGTGTTCACATTATCAAGAGTTATGACACCATTAGTGATAAGTCCTTGTAGTAGGCTGTGCCTAAGGCAATATGACGAGACTTACCATTATACACTTGATTATAAGCTCTACCCAAAGTCGTTGTGCAATCCGCATGAATTGCGACCAATGAAATTGACTTATGTAAAAAAGTTATCTAAAACATAAGAATCCTCAACCACTCCACTTCATTCTAAGCTTTGGAATTGACATTTTAGGACTTGAGTAGGCAAAGCAGGACTTCGCACTGACAATTTATTGATTGGTGTTGTCTTTTTAAGGTTCGAAGTAGGTTATTAAACTTAAATATTGGAGTAAACATGTTAAGATTTGAAATAGACAATTTAAGGTTTGAGATTGGTAATTTAAGGTTTGAAATTGACATATTAAGGTTTAGAGAGGCTATAAACTTACATATTAGATTATGCATTTTAAGCATCAAAATTGACATTTTAAGGTTTAGAATCGGCAAATTAAGGCTTAAAGTCAAAATTTAAAGCTTTAGGAGTAGAATGTTAAACTTCTTTAAAAAAAAGAAGGTTAAGGTTGGAAATGAGTATTTTTATCCTTGAAATAATATTTTAATACTTGAAATAGGCATTAAAAACATTAAAATTGGTTTTAACATTTTTTTATTCTTACATAAAGTGTTCATTTTATCAAACACTTGGAGTAATGGTTGACCACCATTCTTAACCATTATTATCATTATCATTATCATTATGTCATCACTTTATTCTCAAAACACAAAAATTACATATAATACTTGAAAAAATTAGCTTACTTAAAGTGCTTGAAAAAAATTTATAGGAAAATTTAGATGGTAAAATAGTGAATGGATTTATTTGGAGAGGAAGATGAGTGAATATGTAGAATGGATATTGTTATTCATTGCCAAAAAATTGATTACATCAATGGGTATTTATAGTGTTGAGTTTAGTTACAAGTTTACTAAAATATCTTAGATATTTTTATTTTTTAATTACTTTTCTAGGATCTTCCGTTATATTATCTTAGATATTTTTATTTTTTTAATTCTTTAGTTTAGATATTTTTATATTTAATTAAAATCCTAGATTTTTCTAGATTATTTTAACACTCCCCCTAATCTCAAAAATCTTGAACTCTAAGTTGTCTTCTGAACTCGATAAATTTATCAGTTGATATGGGTTTTGTGAAAATGTCTGCTAGCTGCTCCCCCGTCTTGCATAATTGTAGTTCGATCTCTTTCTTGTCTACTAACTCACGAATGTAGTGATGTCGTATCTCGATGTGTTTTGATCTGCTATGAAACACTGGATTCTTCGTCATTGCTATTGTTGATATGTTGTCGCAGAACATTGTAGTTGGTGTCTCTTGCTTATGTTGTAGATTGATTAATATCCCTCTGAGCCAGAATGCTTTACGTGCTGCACTTATTGCTGCAATGTACTCTGCTTCTGCTGATGATAAAGCTACTATCGCCTGTTTTTTTGATGACCATGAGACCACCTTGTTTCCAAGCTGAAATACGTACCCGCTTGTACTTTTTCTATCATCCACGCTTCCAGCCCAGTCGCTATTGGTGTATCTTGTGAGCTTGAAATCTTTTTCAGTTTCGTACATGATCCCATAGCTTTTTGTTCCCTTAATGTATCTGAGAATCCTCTTTGCTGCTGTTAGATGATCCTTACTCAGTTCACTCATGAACCTGGATACGATGCTGATAGCGTTGACTATATCTGGTCTTGTATGTGTGAGATAGATAAGAGAGCCGACCAAGCTTCGATACATTGCTCTGTCGACTTTTGGTTTGCCATCGTACTTTGATAACTTCTCATTGATTGCCATTGGTGTAGCCAGCGGTTTACATTCACCCATGTTGAATTTCTTGAGAAGGTCTTTTGCATATTTCTCTTGTGATAGAAATATTCTTCCTGGGCTTTGTTTGATTTGTATGCCAAGGAAGTATTTCATTGTACCAAGGTCTATCATCTCGTACTCCTTCATCATAGCCTATTTAAATTCTTTGATCATCGTTGGGTGTGTGCCTGTATAGATTAGATCATCCACGTACAGGCATAAAATGAGAAAGTTGTTACCTTGTGTCTTGATGTATAGTGAAGGTTCACTCGGACTCTTGATAAAACCATGCTGGAGAAGATAATTGTCGATGTTGCTGTTCCACGCTCGGGGTGCTTGTTTGAGTCCGTACAGAGTTTTTCGAAGGCGGTATACTTTGTCTTCTTGGCCTTTGATGACGTATCCCTGCGGTTGCTCGACGTACACTTCTTCTTCGAGTTCTCCATTTAGAAATGCTGATTTGACATCGAGCTGAAAGACTGGTAGCTGATGCTGTGCTGCTAATGCTAGGACTGTTCTGATTGTCTCCATGCGGACAACTGGTGCATATGTTTCGTTGAAGTCGATTCCTGGTTGTTGCGCATATCCCTTTGCTACGAGCCTTGCTTTGTACTTGTTGATGGAGCCATCATCATTATGTTTCACCTTGTAGACCCACTTAAGTCCGATGACTTCCTTGTCTTGTGGTTTGTCTACAAGTTTCCATGTGTGATTCTTCTCGATCATTTTGATTTCTTCGTTCATAGCCTTAATCCATGTTTCTTCTTGTGCTGCTTCTTGAAATGTTTGTGGCTCACTAGAGAAGAGAGCCATCATTGCTTGGTCACAATGGTAATCTTGTAACCATGATGGCGGTTGCCGATCTCGTGTTGATCTTCGGGCTTCTTGATGTTGAGGAGTTGAACGTGATGTTTGGCTTCTTGAGCTTGGGGATGATCTTGTACTTTCAGGTGTACTTGGACTCGGAGATGATGGGTTTGTTGGTTGGTCTGCTCCGTCTTCTTCACTTGGATCTCTTAGGAGAGTATCTCCTTCGCGAGCTTCAGTTTCTTTTTCTTTCCACGTCCATTCGGCTGCTTCGTCGAAAATTACGTCTCTAGAGATGATTAATTATTTAGATTCAGGCTTGTAAAGGTGATATCCTTTTGTTTCGAACTGTATCCAGTGAATATGCATTTTTCTCCCTTCTCATCAAGCTTTTCCCGATTCTCCTTCGGGATGTGGGCATAAGCTACGCATCTGAACACTTTGATGTGTTCTACTCTTGGCTTTCTCTTGTGCCAGGCTTCATATGGCGTTAAATCCTTAACTGCTTTTTTGGGAGATCTATTGAGGATATATACTGCCGTATGAACAGCTTCGGCCCAGTATCTTTTGGGTAGATGTTTACCCTGCATCATGCTGCGGGCCATCTCTGCTATAGTGCGGTTTTTCCTTTCTGCGACACCATTTTGTTGAGGTGTACGCCTTGCTGTAAGTTCTCTTTTAATTCCATGCTTCTTACAGAAGTTGTTGAATTTGTTGCTTGTAAATTCTTCGCTACGATCCGTTCTAAGAATCTTAAGAGAATGCCCACTTTGATTTTCTGTGAGGGCTTTGAATTCCATGAAGTAGGAAAAAGCTTCTGATTTTTTCTCCAGGAAATACCCACATCATGCGCGAGTAGTCATCTACGAACAAAAGAAAATATCTTTTTCCGCCAAGAGACGGATTCTTGGTAGGACCCCAGATATCTGCATGAACAAGCTCTAGAGGAGCCTTGGCTCTCCAAGATGTTGTAGGAAATGGCAATCTGTGCATCTTGCCATATATATAGCCTTCACAAATTTTTCTTTCATTTTTTATTGATGGTAGTCCAATTACCATTTCTTTTTGTTTTAATAGTTTTAGACTGTTAAAATTTAGATGCCCGAATCTCAAATGCCATAAGGTGGATTCATCATTTATTGAGCTTAAAGCCAATTTTTCTTCAATTGGCAATTTTAATGGGAATATTTTGTTATGAGCCATTTCAACAGTTGTTATTATCTGACCCTTATTTTTATCATAGATTTGACATTTGTTATTCTCAAATTTAACCATATATCATTTTTTAATTAATTGGCCTACGCTTAATAAATTATGTGCAAGTCCGAGAACATAAAAAACTTCATGAATCAATTTTGATGAGCAATTTTTTGTTTTAACGGCAATTGTTCCTTTTCCGGCGACATCTTCTTTT
>NC_080053.1:6199005-6219005 GCF_026212465.1 Amaranthus tricolor | reverse complement strand
TAGGATGACACGCACGCACATTAAAGAGAAAGCTAGACATAAAGTTAGGTTTGTGGACAAATGTTTAGAAAATGGTATTTCCAGCACATCATACAACTTGCCTTGTTGCTAATTTCACGTGGTGTGGCCCTATTCTCTTATTGAGATTACTCTTATTCATCATCACACAATGACATTTCTAAAACACCAATAAAGATATTTTTGCGATTTCTTGTATTTTTAGTAGAATTCAGAATCGGGTATGCCTAGGCAAAGGCTTATAACCCTATTAACATAAAATAAAATTGTGTAATATATAGTTCAGAAAATGTCAATTGAGTTAATTTAGTGTCTAGATGAGTGTTCGGTCCATGTTATCTAAACAAATGTCGGTAGAGTTGATTCAATAGCAAAGATGAATGTTCAACTCACATTATGTTAGTATCTTAGATTTGTTAATCGCTCTTGTCTTTTTTCCTTCATTTTAATTTAGGTCTTGTTTATCTTTTTACGAATATTCAGATGCAGATCTATGTTCAGTCAATGCTGTTAACTGACCACATAATTCATCTTATGTATACAACTACATACCTAAAGATAGTAATATATAAATTGGTAAATTGGTATAAGCTTTAATATGTGATAATATCGTCCCAATTAGTTCAATCCTTATTAAGAATATATTTTATATTATCGACATCATTTAATTTTGTTACAGATTCACTACTACAAATATTGATCAAACATTACATATAAGTTGTAAGAGTACAAACATAATATACTTATACTTTGATTAACCAAAAAATATCTCAAGTGAAGTACTAGGAGTATATCTGTATGTGCAACTAGTTCAAGAAGCCAATACCCAAGAAAATTTGTTAATAAAAAAGGACAAAATAAATATTCTTTGTATTTTAGTATCATGACTAATATATATCGGTGGACATATGCTTATCATGACTATTTACTTGCATGAACCTTCGTACATATCCCTGCATTGCTTGGTGGGATTATTTTGTTGATTTGCATACTTACTCTTATGAGTTATGTGTCAGTATAATGTAGTGGCAGCAGTCCATTAAGATTAGATCCGTAGTTTGTATCCCAAATCCCAACTTTCATCCATATCACTACACTTTTCTTTTTGTCTCCTTTTGGTTGTCAGAAACTCACACACCATCAAAACAAAACACGTACGTAATAATTTTGTAAAAATATCATTTTTAATAATTAAGTTAGCAATGTGGAAGTCATGTCCGCCAATAAATATTTAACATGAAATATACAGGGTCGGGGTAGATGTGATTTAAACCCGTGACTTTCCTTTATATTGGCTATGATATAATGTTAATGAACCCACTCAATACGACTTTATATTGATATGCTTAATATTTGAGGTAACTTATGTGGATGGCTCATCGTCCAAAAATGACTTGGGTGAAATTTGACCTGAAATGAATCAAATTTAACTTTTCCGCTTGGTTCTTAATTAAGAAGGCTCAATTATGAAATCTAATTATAAATCATTACATTTCGAGAGTTAAACGTGATTGATCATAGTCGTAAATTTTCAGGTTTATTACCGAATGGTGACTTTGAGAAAGCGCCAAGGCCATCAGACTTGAAGGGAACAGAGCTGATTAATAGGCATGGGTTACCAAATTGGGAAGTATCCGGCTTTGTAGAGTACATTGAATCCGGCCATAAGCAAGGGGACATGTTGCTAGTAGTCCCTGAAGGAGCTTATGCAGTAAGGCTAGGAAACGAGGCCTCAATCAAGCAAAGTGTGCCTGTAACAAAGGGCTTAAACTATGCCATTACATTTTGTGCTGCAAGAACTTGTGCGCAAGAAGAAAAGCTCAATATATCAGTAACCCCTGAATGGGGCGTTCTTCCTATGCAAACTTTGTATAGTAGCAGTGGATGGGATTGCTATGCTTGGGGATTTGTCGCTCTTTCTAACGTCGCTGAAATTTTGATTCATAATCCGGGTGTGGAAGAAGATCCTGCTTGTGGACCTCTTATTGATGCTATCGCTATGCGACTTCTCTACCCACCTAAACGGACTAATGGTATATTTCCTCTGTTTTTACTCCCTTCATAGAACAATTCTTTACTTGATTATAGCTATTGATCGATTACACTTATGTCGATTACACGTATGTCGTTAGGCTGCATACATCCAATCTTCATTTAGGGAGAAGCTAAAGCGGGAGTTTGTTTAAAGTGGGTTAAGGAAATGTTATCCTCTAACATCGGAATTTTTAAAAATGACTGATTGTTAGTAACGTCGCATTCGCAAATTTTTAATAACAATTTTAGGAAGTAAAAAGTTCGTAGTTGACCTTATAGTTTTCTGGTTTTAGATTAAGGAACAAAGTTTGTTACTAAGGGTTAACATGAAACAACTTTTTTGTCATCCTTAACAATGGTAAAAGGTTACACACATCAGACCCTCTTTAAATCTCCCTTCTTAAATCCCATTTAGGTGGGAGTCACTTGATAATTTGGTGGAATGGATTAAGAAGTAAAGTGGGATAAATTTCATAGGACTGAGGGATTACTAGTCAGTAGATTAGAATGTGTATACATTTAGTAGCACTACTGAACTACCTCTATGAAACTACAATAAATATAGAATTACAGCTAAAAATAGAATCTATCTTATTGGGTAGATAGACAGTGTTAAAAAGTCTTCTACTATTAGTGTAGACACCTGTTATGGTATACCACATGCCTGTGCTTGTTATTTACTCCTAATTCATTAGTGGGCATAAAACATAGAACCCACTAAATTAATAAGCTAGATGAATTCAATGTGCACACATGCTCATTGAGACACATTTTGTAGCATCAGTAATGAATGCACCACATGACCTTCATTTATCTGTGTTGGTTGTTAGTGTATACATTAGAGTAAGTTGTCAATGTCAGTTTGACAAATTACCCAGCTATTAAGATCCTAATCATATAATATATTATACTAAAAAGTTTGAAAAATTCCAAGTGTCGCAATTAAAGAGGATTTACCATATATTGCCTAAATATTTATATTAAAAAACTTGGAAAATTCCTAGTATCACAATTAAGAGGGTTTGCTAAATAGAACTTATTTATTGCCTAAAAAATAATATTGCATTTGATCTTGACCAATATCTGAACTATTAAAGTATCTTTTGCTAGAATTTATTTATAGTTAAATTGAGTAAACTAGAGAATATAATATATTGTATAATATATGATCGACAATTTCCAAAATTACGAAGTTAATTTATACATATAACTGTCAAAACTAAGTGTTTCTATTGTATAATATATTGACTTTAATTTTTAATATTATATATTTAGAGATGTTGATGCTAAAAAAACGTGCATTGCATGGGTTTCTATACTAGTGTCTAATAATTGTCTTTCTAGTATAGCTAATTATTAGATGCAAAAAGGAGTATTGCTGATCATGTCAAAGAACCAACTCAACTTAAAACTTAAGCTAATAATTGAGTCCATATGTTATATACCTTAACACGTTCTCTCACACAAGAGCCCTTACGGCCCGTTTGGTTGGTGATATTAAATAGTGGTAATGGGAATGATTTATAGTATAAAATTTCATCAAAAGTTCTATATCATTTTCATGGTAATGAAATTTTGATCACAAAAAAGATTTTTTGTTTACAAATTTCAATTACCACCTCTCCCAATGGTAATGCATTGGAATGAATTTTATGAAAAAAATGAGATGATTGAAGTTGGACAAGTATGGCCATTAAAGTAGTCAAGAGATTTTTCAATCAAAATTACACTAGTTTTTCATTCCCATTACCGTCGATTATTACCACATACCAAACGGGTCATTAAGGCTAAATATTTCACTTTAAATGAGGAGCGATTGACATTCGAACCTGTAACCTCTTATCACGCTGGCTTTTAATACATAATCTTAAAATCTTATAATCGAAAACAAATGCAGTGAACTTGTTAAAGAACGGGAACTTTGAAGAAGGTCCTTTCATCTTCCGCAACACCTCATGGGGAACACTAATCCCACCAAACATTGAAGATTCCCACTCTCCACTCCCTGGTTGGATGGTTGAATCACTGAAAGCAGTTAAATTCATCGACGCCGGTCACTTCTTCGTTCCGTCTGGTAGACGTGCAATTGAGCTGTTGGCAGGAAAAGAAAGCGCCATTGCTCAAGTTGTCCGGACCATTCCCGGAAAACTTTATGCCTTGACATTTGCCGTGGGAGATGCCAACAACGCGTGTACTGGCTCCATGGTGGTCGAGGCCTTTGCAGGTAAAGACACCGTAAAAGTCCCCTATGAGTCTAAAGGAAAAGGCGGTTACAAACGAGCTGTCCTTCGATTCGTGGCTGCCCAAACCCGAACCCGGATTATGTTTTATAGCACCTTCTATTCTATGAGGAGTGATGATTACGCTTCCCTTTGTGGCCCGGTGATTGATGATGTTCGACTCGTTAGTGTTCGTAGGCCTTGATTGTGGAAGACTTAACTAGAGGCCAATTCAAGGAAAACCAAAGTTTTTACTATACTTTCTAAGATGTGAAGGATTGTTAATTTGATTGGAAAAGGTGGTGAAGTTTAGGGTTTTTTTTTTTTTTTTTTTGCTTTTTATGCTGAGGTAATTATATGTGTAATGCAAAGCAATGTGTTTTTGTGTTGCAGAAAAGCATTTAGCAGAGATTATCTCTATGCTTAAGTTTATATATAGGTAATTAAGGATTTCAAAAATAAAGAGATGGTAAGTATAGTAAATGTAAAATATATACCGTTATGCTGAGGTAATTAATGGTTAATATGTCTATGTTGTATTGCTAATTTTATTAATGAAAAGCGTATGTATTTGATGATGATTATTATTTTTCTTTAAGCTATTGTCTACAAATATTTCTACATGGCTTTTTTTATTATATGATAAGATCATCTTTGTTAATGTAGTGATTTTTTCAAAATAATACTCCCTCTTCTTCACCTTAGGAGTCCCATTTGACTTTTTACGGATTTTAAGAAGAGTCAAAAGTGGGACCTTAAGGGTAGAAAAGAGAGTGGTATTATGGAGTTTTAATGTAAGGGATGAAAATTAGTATGGGTAATGGAGGGTATAATTGAAAATAGATCAAAGCTACTATGGGTATGAAAGTCAAAAACCCATACCAAAAAGTAGAAGTGGGACAATTAAGATGACTTAATCATAAAAGAAAATGGAACACATAAGCTGAATAGGAGGGAATATTTGTATCGAATTCAGTAGAATACGACAAATGTAAACATTTAGGATATGAAGATTTAGGATTGCATGGTGTAAATCACAAACCGTCCACGATAGCAAGTTCATTGTGGGCACTGCCCATAATATTAGAGTAAAATTCTACATCAGCTCATTAGTAATTGATCGGTTCCATATTACTTGCAACATTAGAAAAAATGGTACTATTTATTTATCATTTTTAATTTGTGATTAATTTTTAATCTATAAGTTGAAATATAGTCACGTGACATCTTGTTTGATTCGTCTCATTGCAAAGAAAACTGATATTAAATTTTTATAATTTTTTATTATACATAATTAGAGATATTAAGGATTGAATTAGTGCATTGGACTACGTAAAAAGCAAACTTTTCAAGTAAATTGGAATGGAGGAAGTATATTAATGCTGGATGACTGCCTACTGGCTACTACGACAGTGAAACTTATGAGTGATACGTATCATAACATTATTCACTGCTCCATGTAATCAATTTACAATTAATTAAATTATGCAAAAATTGAGATTAATAATCTCAAACGTCGCACATCCGTCAAAAATAATTTTTTTTTTTTACTAATCGCAATTATGGAATGCATTTGCTCTTATATATTGCTAGACATTTGTAGCCCATTTGATTAATGTACTAATTGGTGGTAAAGAGAATAATTTGTATTGTAAATTTTCGTGATATGTATCATGTCATTCCCATGATAATGAAAGTTTGATCATACAAAAGTTTTTGTTCATAATTTTCATTACTACTTAATACCATATGTTCAAATGGTAATGCATTGGAATGAATTTTGCGAAAATATGCAATTGATTGTTGAAGGAGAATAAACATAACCATTAAATTTATCAAAAGATAATCCTGCTTAAATTGCACCAACTTTCATTCATCAATCCCATCCTTTAGTACCGATTATCAAATGGGCCGTTAAAGTACAAAAAATATATAAGTTAATACCAAAGTGCTATGAAAATAGATAGACAAAATAAGTTTCAAAACTTAAGTCCAAAGCAAAGACAAAACATAAAGAACCGGGACAAAACAGAACCAAAAGCCGACTCGGTTTTTGTTGAACATTTAGTGTATATTAATTCCTAAATAATTATCACCAAGTACTACAAATAGTAGTAGGACAAAACGTATTAAAACTATAAGGTCCAAAAAGGGTTCAAAGGATAGGACAAAAGGAAAATTGGAAAACCGAGTCAGCAAGAAAAGCCGAGTCGGCTTTCCTGGGATTGGAGCAAAAGCCGACTCGATTTTTTCCTCTGATCTGACCGTTGTGTCTTTACGTTTCCTTTGAGTTAATTGCATTGTACTCTTTCTCTTATTCCATATCTTTTCTGATGTTACAAAGGATTAATAGGGAGGAATAATGATCATGAATACATAATTATAATGGTATTGAATGGTGGTCATAATACTTGATCATCAATGGGTGAATGAATGTGTCATGGCTCTTTACTATACTTGGAGCAGTATAAATAGGGTTTGGGGAAGGATGTAAACCACACCTAATTTCTAAATTCTTGTCCTTGCTTTCTCTCTTACTTGTATTCTTTCAACAAGAGTTATAAACTTCTTGTTAGAATTTTTCCAAAGTTATTCACCAAACACATTGTCATTAAGTAACATACCCTAAGTACTAAGGGTGTGTTGTTGTTTGTATCTCGTTGTAAATTTCCAAGTTAAAACCCAAGTACCTTCGTGAGGGAAATATCACAAAAGGTGATTACACACCTACAACAAGTATCAAGTTTCCAGGTAACGGTTGTCTTTACAAAGATTATCTTCGAGTTTGTTCTTAGTGTATTCTTGTAAGTTTTATTTTTAGCCATCAACAAAGGAAAAATACAAATTCCCAAATTGTAATTTGTATTTTGCATTATTTGTTTATAATAGTTTTGGGTCTGTAAGGGCAAAAGTTGAGTCGACTTAAAAGTGTATAATATACCTTTGAGATAGAAGTTAAAGCCAACTCTCGGGTTCAAGGGCATCCAAGAAGCTTTTTCTTTTAGAATGTAATTTTTGTCTAGAACTTAAAGTCGGCTTGGCTTTAATTTGGTCCATGAGAAAGTTGACTCAGTTTTTCCCCCTGAATTGTAATGTTCAAAGATTGTTGTTGGTTGCAATGCAGTTGTGATGGTTTTCAATCAATTTAGTTGGTTATTATGCAAGGAAAACTGCTAATATAATCAATTTTATGTCTAATTATGGCTACTGTAGGGTATTAAGAATAAGAGAGACAACATATCATATTTGTGATTTGTGTTTTTACTTTCTTTCCCCCCATATTCTCTTTACATGTTTTCTAAGTGAAAAAATCTTGCAAACTCTATTACTTAATTTCTAAGTTTACTCTTACATAATGTCTTGTTCTTCACATTGCCTTGTATAAAGTGTTTATGTTAAGGTGCAAACCGTTGTATCATAAAAGTGTAACTAAAGTTTTATGCTACGCATCAAGTTGGCGGATTAACATTTTCAGGAAAAACTTTTTAGTACCTCTGTAATAGCCGACTTACTAAGTTAGGCCATTACAGGATTTACTTAACCCAAAAGGATCATATATTAACCCATACCTCTGATAAGGAATCGTGAGCTTCAAACCTAACTATAATAAGTAATCTCAATTCCAAAACAGCTAAACAAAAGTCCAAAATAATCCTACAAATAACTATAAAAGTCCAAAGTAATCAACATAGTCAAATCTATTACACACTAAAGCCCAACATGGAAACTATAACTTCTATACATACTCAAATACAAAATATCTTCCATGGATACACTAATCACCTCTTCTATCCCTTTGTTCTCGACTGGTACCACTCTGTAATCAATCTAAAAGATAGAAACAACAAGGAGTCGGATTCAACTGAATGAGCATAAGCAATCCAAAACAAACATAACACGATAAATCAAAATAAAAGGCTTAAATGCAATGTCAGTTCTAGATTTTTGTCCGCACTAGGAGTTAGTTGAGAGAAACTCCCATTGCTCAAAGACTATGTCATCCTCTGGTGAAGTTAGTCAATATTTGAATGATAATTCGCCTCAAGATGGAGAGTAGGGGACAATGTCTCTTAACGTCGTCAATGACCAGCTCATGAGCCCGATCCATTGACCATATCACAATATCAACATAAGCGGTCACAACAAAACTTATCTTAACTGTTTTCAATTTCAACAAAAAAACTTTAACAAAATTACTTCAAGAAATGTAGTAGGGCTAGACCCTTTTAAGGGACTGCAACTACTCACCAACAACGTTGCTTCAACAAATCGAGTCCAGTCCACAGCTATCAAATGGAAAGGATCTGTAGCGAAACATCATATCATCATGGTGCGTTTGATGCTACTATACTAACATATATCTTATTATATCTCCTCCTATGACTATAGCTTAACCAAGACTTTATTCCGACAAGCTTACAATATCAAGATTATACTTCCTATATTATTTATCTAATCAAGGGTAACCATATTAAACAAAATCAGGATTTGTCATAGCAAGCCATCATCTTAATATATCCAAGTAATCCAACAATCCTCACTCGTCACGTAACAATTCTAACATCACTTAAGATTCCAATCATATATTCTTATCTTTTATAGTTAACAAGTCTCCAATCAAGAACATTACTCATGACCTTAGTTTTCAATTCTTCTTACATAAACCAATGTCCATTTATCCCATCACTTAAGATTTTATACCATTTATTTATGATTCTCTAATACTTTCAATCAAAATCTAAAATACACATTCTATTAAACTCATCAATACTTATTATCATTTACTAATCAAATTCAAGAATATCAATCATTCAACATTTTACCACAAGTATTCCTCAATGTAATCCATTGCCTCAGCATCTACTACTCTAACATTAATCCACACAAGGTACATCTCTTATAGTTGAAACAAGTATGCTTATGTATATAACAATAATTCTTGAAACTATTAATTTACTCATAGTAGGAGAGATTCTTTGATAAAAGAAACTAAACAAATAAAATGACATAAAAGGAAGAATGTATCAATATAATATGAAAATAAAAGAAGAAAAGGAAAAATAAAGGGAAATGAACAAATCGGTAATATCTTACCCACACTTTCGGCAGTAATGAACCCAAGAACGAAGGAGGCCTTGTTCAAAGAGTTAGACGAGCGATTTAAGAGACTGTTGGCTTCGAAAAATCAAAGGAAAAAGGAAATCCATGAGAGTTTGTTTTCAAAGGAACATCAAAAACAATAATGTTTTTTTTGGAATGATATTTCATTTGAAAATTTGGAATTGGCTCAAATTTATTGTTTGGTAAATCAAAAATTTTTAAATTTTGTATTTAGATTAAATTTCATAATTGTTTTTAAAGTAGTTAAAATTAGAAATTTGAGAATGACAATCCAAACCTTGTGATTCTAAAATTTTTAATTTATAATTTTATAATTGAAAATAAAATACGTTTGATGTCTTCTGTTTGAATCAAATAGACCGATTAAGGTTTCTTTTTGTTTGATCGACCACTATACAGGCGAGGTGAGGGAGACCAATGAGAGCGCCATTGTTGTTTAATCTCGAAAGTTTTCAGGAAGATTGCGGTTGATGCCTTTTGAAACCCAGAGAAGATGGAAGAAAGAAAAGAAAAGAAAAAAAAAACAAAGGAACCATCGAAAAAACAAAACAGGTTTTGAAGAAGGAAATGACTAATGTTTGGGCATTGAGATATCCGACTAATAGGAAAAATGAAATAATAAAAAAAAACATAAAATAGAAAGAGAAGAAAAAAAGGGAAGGAAGTAAATATTAGTTTATTCTCACACTTAACATAATTTGTTTTCTCATGTTCTTGTCCAACACTACATCTATTAAGCTTACTTTTGACCCAAAATACTTGATATTTATTTTTAATTCCCAATTCTAAAATATTAATTTATCTGATATTAAAACCTCGATTTGGTATCAAGTTTCCGAAGACTTTTTAGTCTAAAAGATCTTTGATAGCCTGTTTGTTTAAAGTGCAAGTTCAGATTTTCTTCTTCGTAAGTTTACTTCTTAGATTTTGTAATAGGTTCCTTTAGTTGTACATCTTTTTAGGCGATGCATGTATTATATCTTCAAGTTCTTCAATACATACATTTAACAATCTAAAAGCGTTATATAGAAGGTGTCAATTCTTAAGGATACTACTAACATTGTCAAGTTATAGAAGTTTGTTGGTGTGATTTTAGAAGGTGGCAAAAGAAGATGCTTTTTTTTCCTTACCACATTGAATGCGGCTTATGTGATCTCCACTCTGAGGCTGGAAGAAAAAGAGGATAAAATGGTGGAGGACTTACGCAAGAGGGCTAAGTGGGACAACGACTACTTCATATATCGTGGACATATTCTCAATGGTATGTTTGATTCTCTTTTTGATATTTATCAATATATGGAATTCGCTAAGGACTTATGGAATTTTCTTGAAGGAAATTACATGTTGAAAGACGCAACAAGTAAGAAATTTTTTATGAGTTGTTTTTACCATTAAAAAAATTGTTGATTTTAAACCCATCATGGACCAATTTTATAAAGTGCTACGTATTTATTCTAACCTTAAGCATCATGTTATTAAGATGTATGAAGTGTTTATTGTGTCTAGCATAATTGATAAACTACCAATATTGGAGGGATATAAAGAAAACTTTAAAGCATAAAACAGAGGACATAGACAAACCAATTGGGTACTCATCTTCAAATCGAAGTGAGTATCCAGGCTTAAGAGAGCGGTTGAAGTAAGAATCCCAAATCGAAGTGAGTATCCAGGCTTAAGAGAGCGGTTGAAGTAAGAATCCCAATACCTCTTATATCAATATGGTAGAAAAAAAAGCCTAATTTGCAAGGTGCAAAGCGGAAGGGCAACAATGCAAGTACTTACGGATATGAAGACTTATTAGTGTTAAATGAATGTTATATTATTATTAGGTTTAGTTAGGATTAAAAGAATGTTGTTACTATAATATAAATATTCTTTGAAATATTTAAAGAATATGAATTTTAGTTAGGCTAATTAAAGTCAAATAAATGATTATTACTTAGTTGGTCGATTAGAATTAATTATGTATTTTGATGTATGGTAGCATTGAATCATCAGAATTTGTTGATGGGGTATTAGAATTTTGATAGCCCATGTGTCAAGTGTGCCTATGTCGCAAATTTAAATGGTGTTAAGATCCTTACGGAGCACATACTTCGACGTGCATTTAAGTCTCAATATCATGTTTGGATTTGGCATGGTGAGTAGAGAGTTTACTAAGAAAAAAGTGTTCCACATAATGTGCACGAAGAAGAAGGGTTTGCTCATACGAGGGAGATTAATAATGGGTATGAGACAGATGAAGAGAATGTCAAGGAGGATGTAGATCGCGTTGATGAGTTACCAAATTTTTGACTTGAAGATAGAGGCTTCTTAAAAGCCTTTGTACCCTAGATGTACAGAATTCACCAAACTAACAGTCGTGTTGACAATTTTTAACATTAAGTCAAAGTTCAATTGGAGTGACACTAGTTTCACAATGTTATTGGAAGCGTTAGGTGAAATGCTTCCTGATAGAAATGAACTTTCAAAATTGACATATTGTGACAAAAAGCTCATGTGTCCATTGGTCTTAAAGTACCAGAATATTCAAGCATGTTCGAATGATTGTGTATTTATCATAATAAAAATGAAAACTTAGAAGAGTGTCCGCGGTGTGGGGGTATTGCATTACAAGAGTAAAGGGACTCAGGATGCTAAAGGGCCTCTAACTAAGGTATTATGGTATCTTCCAATAATACCAAGATTCGAGCGCTTGTTTACTATAAAGAAAGATACATCAAATTTGAGGTGGCATGCAAATAGGTCGAAGGAAGGTCACTTGCTCACAAATGTTGTTGATTCTCATTGAGGATTTGAGAAAGATGTGGGATAAAGAGATTTCATATTCGATGCACATGCTAATGAGGTGTTCACATTGCGTGCAATGCTTTTATGCACTTTCATTGATTTTTCGGCATATGAAAATTTATCACGGTATAAGAACAAAGAGAAGAAAGCATGCCCAATATGTATCGATAACATAGAAGCCATGTAGATTCCTAAGTGTAAACATGTATTCATGCACCATCAAAAGTTCCTCTTACGTGATTACCAATATTGTAGGAAGAAAAAGGCGTTCAACAGGGAGGTTGACTATCGTGTACCTCGTTGACCATTAACCGAGGTTGAAGACCGACTATAGAAGAAAGTATCAATCTTTTGGAAGCTTCCATATTGGAAAGATTTACAAGTTAGGCATTGCCTTGACATTATGCATATAGAGAAAAAAGTATGTGATGTCGTACGTGGGACGCTTATGAACATTTTGGGTAAGACAAAGGATGATAAGGTCGTGCAACATGAGATTGAATGTAATGGTCTTCGACTAGAGTTGTGGCCACAAGTTAAGATGGGTAAGAAAAGAAATAGAGCTAAAGATGAAGGTGGTAGTAACAAGGGAAAAGGCAAACAAAAAGTTACTAAATAAAGAAGATGAGAAATGATAAGAATTATTTGTCTGTAGCTTGCTATACATTGTCCAAGGAAGAATCACAAATTTCATGAGTCTTTGTATGGCATAAAGGTTCCGTCTGGGCACTCATCCAAAAAGAAAGATTTGTGTCCCTAAATGGTAAATTGAAGTTGGAAAGCATGAAATCTCACAACTGTCATGTCATGATGCAATGGTTCTAACCAATTGCAATCCATGGAATACTGCCAAAACATGTGAAATATGCTATTACTGAGTTACGTTCATTCTTCAACATACTATGTATTATAGTGTTTGATCCTTTTAATCTTTATGCTCCTCAAGTTGTCGTATTGTTCACACAAATTTATCTCAATGAGTGAGTTACCGCAAGTGCACGGTGTTGTAGCTCATACAGGTCGAACACAAGGAGCAAGGTTATGCAATTTTCTTTGCGTATTAGTCGGATATAAAAGGGGGTTGTTTAAAACAATAACAAAAAGATATGAAAAAAAAATAAGTGTTAACGATCAATGATAAAAAGGGGGTCAGGTTAACTCATTTATGGTAACTAGTCAATGGTGATACACTAGCTTCTTAAGGGTCATTAAAGGGTAACGAATCGCACTAAGAGTAGCAATCCAATCCTTGATCGGGCTTGGGATTGCCTCCAAGCTCTTCACCATCCTCACTCTCGTGAGTTAAGATGAAGGGCTTGAGCTATAAATCGTCTGCTACTTGCTCATCCTTTCCTACTCTCGCAGGTGAAGTATAAAGCCCTTAGATGAGAAGGTGGATGCAAGGTTCAATCCTCATTGATCCCTTACAGTCGATTCCATCCATTGATCAAGGATTAGATTACTCAAAATACAACCCTCGTTGGTATATTGGAAACAATCATAATAATCTTTCGCCAATGGGTGGAATAACCTCCAATCTAAACCTTTAATCAACCAAAATGAACTAGAGTCTCATCATCATCAAGTCATCACAAGGATTGAGTTAACTCTAACCCTATAAGATTACTCACTACTCATTCTAATAATTAAAGACATCCTATGGGTGATATATTAAAATATTGAATGTCAAATAAACACAAGAACATAAATAATAAAACTACAAAACAACAATGGTGAAAACCACAAATAATCATAAAAACAAAATAAACTATCAATAATCACTAAAGAGAAGTATTAAAAGATACCTACAAAAGATGGAATTGATTGGAAAACAAAGACATAAAAACCCACAAAATATCAATTCTCAACCTCCATTGTTATGGCTTGAAAGCTTAAAATAATTATCAATGGTACCCCTAAGTTTTTGCACTTTATCAATGGTACCCCTAAGTTTTTCGATTATCAATAGTACCCTCGTGTTATTGAGTGTTTTACAACAATAACCTTTTTAATATTTTCCATCCAAAATTGTTAACTTTTTTCTTTTTCTTTTATTTTTCAATTTAGGGAAATTATCAATGGTGCCCTTGTAGTATTGAAAAATTACAATGGTACCCAACTGCATTTCAGTGGTACCCCCCAATTGTATGGTAATTACAACCGTGACATTAATGATGTTATTTCCGTTAAATGTCCGTTAACTTTTGAAATTAACTTAACCATGGTTAGTTTGTAATTGTTTAAATACCCATCATCCATTAAAAACCCAATTCTTGTTTGTGTTATTGGTATATCATTAAAAACCTAAAATCCCAAAAACCCAGATCAAATAACACAAAGCAGATGAGCCATGACGCAGCCTCCGGAATGCTCTGTAATATAGCAGGATTGTACGCCATAGAACAAATATCAAAACCAGGAGCTGTAGCACCATTGGGAGCAGCAAAGGACATTGGAAAAGTATGAGTCTGTTGAGCTTGTTGCTGTTGCTTATCACCAAGGTTACCATTACAAACACCAGCAGCATTGTCACCACCACCACCACCCATTGAAGTAGGCGGAGTTATTAAAGCAAAGTTGGGAGAATGGAAGGGCATTGCAAAGTTCTGCCCATAGCCGTGAAAATTGCAGTTAAAGTTACTAAGTCACCAGCAAAGAAGGTTGTCGCGGTGAAAGCGAAGAAGCCTAAGAGTCTTAAATCTCCGGCGAAGAAGGCAACTGTTGTGAAAAAAACTACACCGACGAAGAAAACTAAGAAGTGAAATGTTGGAAATTAGGGTTCTCATTAATTGAAATTAGGATTTGTGTTGTGTAAATTTGTCGATAAAGTACTTAAGGTTTGATTAGAGTACAAGTTATGAATGGTCATAACTTGTAGTGGCAGGAATTTTTCTATGGTTCTATTTTAGTTTAAACTTTTGTAAAAAAACTCGACTTAATTGAGCTGTTTTGCAATGGATATTAGTTTTCTAATTTTAGAGTGGTTTGTTCAATTTTCATTCTGATTATTGCTATTGAAGTGATGATTGTGCGTAAAATGTTTTCAGTTTTGATGAATCTAATTGTTTTTCTGAATGATATTGCAAAAAGTTTATTTCAAGAATTTACTGTTTTGAATTTAGTATATTTCAACAATTCGCTCTTTGATTTAAATGTAGATTCTCTCTCATGGATTTCAAGAAATTCGGTCATGGTTGCTGAAAAATCAAAGAATGTGGCTCCTGCAATTTGTAATTTCATAGTAACCATGGAAGAAGAGCAGCCATGAAAGAGAAAAGGGAAGAAGATGAAGAAACTAACCATGGTTAGGTTAAATTCCAAATTTAACGGACATTTAACGGAAAATTCATCATTAAGGTCACGGTTGTAATTACCATATAATTGGGAGTACCACTGAAATGCAGTTCGGTACCATTGTAATTTTTCAATAGTACAAGGGCACCATTGATAATTTCCCTTCAATTTAAAACATTAAAAAAATAAAAGAAAAAGAATAAAGTTAATGATTTTGGACGATTTTAGACGGAAAAAATTAGAAATGAATACGGTTATAAGACGCTCAATAACACGAGGGTACCCTTGATAATCGAAAAAACTTAGGGGTACCATTGATAAAGTGCAAAAACTTAGGGGTACCATTGATAATTTCACATAAATAAATGAACTACAAAATAAAGTTTGGTTGAAAAAAATTAAAATTAATAATAGAAAATGCAAGAAAATAAATTAGGGTTTATAAGAGTAAAGTGGGATAAAAGGAAATGAAGAAGTAAAAAAATTCTACTGCCCTCTCGTCTATTGCTTGCTGCCTCTCGAAAATAAGTCTTTAAGATTAATCAGGTCCTCTCTTGAAAGATTGTCTTTTGTAAAGATGGCTCTCAAGAGCCCAGCCCACATCTCCCTTTTAAATTCCTTTTTTTAAAAAAAAAAACTGCTGCTTTCTTAAAAAAAAAACTAATGGCTTCTTCCCATGCGTGCATAATATGCTCAGGAATATTTTTAGTCTAATTATTAACTACCTCTTCCCCACGTTAACTTAACCCTCGAAAATGAAGAAATCAACTATTCATACGACAATGGAAGATTTAATACTTGAATTCGATTGTAGTTTTTTTCAATTAAGCTTCATCAATGGTGGAGAACAGTGATGTTGAAGAAGATAACAATATCTATAGTTGGGGAAAGGTAATAAAAGCAATTGTGGTTCTTCTGATTTTTATTAAAAAATTAAGCTTCATCAACGGTGGAAAACAGTAATGTTGAAGAAGACAACAATGGCTAATTTTTGGAGAAGGGTGATAAAAGCAATTATGGTTATAAATTCATATATTTGGGGATATAACCAAATATAATTGGTATTATAACGGTGAACATTTGACATAGGTTGATGTAGTTAAAAGCATAACATTGTGTATTATAATACCAATTGTGTAATTTACTAATATCAACGTTGTAGTATTATAATCTCAACTAAATATTATTATATTATAATACCAAATTTATAAAATTATAAATCCAACTACTGTAATTTGACAATAATATCAAAGAAAAATGTAAATCATTATAACTCCAATTGTATACTATTATAATACCAATTATGTAATTTTATAATACAAATTTTGTCCTATTTAAATAACAATAGTCAAATATATCAACTTAATAATTTAATACTTAAGAAGTATTGAACTACAAAGACTAAAGGGTGTCAAAAAATATACATTAATACTCGTATATATGTTTTTGTCAAAACTACAATATAAACCAAAAGCTTCATGATCTTGAGCAATCCTTCAAATCCAATAACCCTAACATCCTCGATTTGTTTGGAAGTTAGCTTCACAACATCTTTTCCATTGGTGAGAAATAAATGAGGTTTGCAGTTTGTATATATGTTCTTGTCAACACTATAATAAACAAATTGCAAATTTATTAGATAATCATATGTATAAAAAATGTATAACTAAAGGACGTAAAAAGAGGATCAAGAGATTTATGTTATAACCCCAAATATATTATGTTATAACCATAAATATATTATGTTATAACCCCAATTATATTAAGTTATAACTCCAAATATATTATGTTATAATCACAAATATATTATGTTATAACTCCAAATATATTAAATTATAACTCCACATATATGTCATTATAACCTCAAATATATTATGTTATAACCCCAAATATATTATGTTATAACTCCAAATTATACTATGTTTACAATCTAACATTAAAATGAGGTAATATATAACTCCAATTATTTTGGTTATATCCAAAAAAATATGAACTTATAACCATAATTACTTTTATTACCTTTCTCAAAAAGTAGTCATTGTTGTCTACTTCAACATCACCGTTTTCCACCATTTATGAAGCTTAGTTTCTAAAAATAAAAAATCAGAAGAACCACAATTGCTTTTATTACCTTCTCCCAAATAGTAGACATTGTTATCTTCATCACATTATTATTTTCCACTATTGATGAAGCTTAATATAAAAAAAATTTGAAGATAGTAATTTCAACTAATACATAACACAATTAACCCCCAAAAGATGAAAATGAAAGCTTTAATGGAACCATAAAATCAGAATATTGTAATTCCACCTTTGAGAGAAAAATGAATACATACATTTGATGGAAGCGCAAATGTTGAAGACTAAAATCTGAGGAAGAAAGGAACGAGTTTGAGAAGCCTTGAACATGACAATTGAACCGTAAGAAACCGTTAATGAAAGTTTTAAAGGGAAGTAGTTTCAGAGATCAAGTTTGAGATTGAAAGTTATGTCAGGCTAGAGAGTAAGAACGTGTAAATGGAAGTTGAAAGGTTACTAAGAGTGATATGAAATCCGCGTGTTATGAAAATCAGTTTTGTCATTTTATTTTTTTTAAATTTAAAATTTGGGTTGGCCCAAAATCGAGGAGTCTTGTGTAGAGACGGTCTCAAGTAAGAATTTGTGAAGATTGATTCGTTTGCTGAAATTAGGCCTGGAAACAATTAATAAACTAATGGGATTAGCAATTTTTGCGTTCTTCCAAAAGATCCACCAATTTTCAACCTACATGAGCCATTTAGTGGACTCTTTTCTTAATGATGCTTCTTCTTTGTTTCGGTTGGACTCATTTTCGCTCTTTTCTCCAATTGTAGACTTAGATCTTACTTCCTATCCTCAACTGTGATCCATTCTTCCTCAAAACCTCTGGGGGATTAGCAAGCATCACCCTTAACACGCCTTTATTTACAAATGCATGCTTCCCTCGGAAGGGGCGTAAAACCAAGAAAAAGAAATGAAATGTAACAAAAATATCATAGAAACATAACAAATATCACGCATAAAAGGAGTCAAAATCGGGTTAAACACGTGTTTAAAATTTTAGCAAGTTTGAAATATCTTTTCCACTTTCTTTTTTTGACATAATGGCTCATCTAATTGTCCATCTCGATCATGAAATCAAGCTTCTAGGTCGAATTTTTTTTAATGTTATCCTTTTAAAAGACACATGGGAATTTTGCAAAATAAAGTGAGGAATCCGGCACAAAACAAGTGCAGGATGATTCAAGGCATTGTAAACGATGAGATAGGTAAATTCATAGCTAAGTATATATGACCATGGCGAAACCTATTGGACTTACTACCTCTCAACATGAAGGAAGATGTA
Source organism: Amaranthus tricolor (assembly GCF_026212465.1). Taxonomy (NCBI): domain Eukaryota; kingdom Viridiplantae; phylum Streptophyta; class Magnoliopsida; order Caryophyllales; family Amaranthaceae; genus Amaranthus; species Amaranthus tricolor. The sequence continues at coordinate 6,200,165 of NC_080053.1, read as the reverse complement.
AGGGAAAAGGAACATTGGCTCAAAATTGAACGCACTTCCTTGAGACAGTCGCCTACAAGCACAATTGTATGTTTAGCTTGTATCATATTTCAGAAGTCTGTCCTTTTTTGAATGAGCATTTTAATATATTGTGTGCCAAATATCCTTCTAAAGAGGATAGAGCATTAATGTGGTTGCAAAATAAGACATATATTGATTGGTTCCATAATCGAGTAGTATGCTAACAATTAGATAGTGTATCTGAAGCTGTTAAGTGGTTAGCTTTTGGTCCTCGTGAAAATATAGACAAATATTAGCGTTATTGTTTTATTTGACATGAAACTTTCTTAAACTAGGTCAAACTTAATTTGTTTGACATGAAACTTGGCACATAAAACTAATTAGTATATATTATTGTTTTGAAATGGTTAGAATTAAAATATAGGTATACATATGAAATTAAGTCTCAAGATGCCTTTTTAAGGCTTTTAAAGCTTTTCATGTAACTAACTTGCTAAAACTAGGTCAAACATCATTTGTTTGACATGAAACTTGGCACACAACACTATTCTACATATATTTATTTTTTAAATGGTTAGAATTGAAAAAATAGGCATATGTATGAAATTAAGTTTTAAGATGCTTTTTTAAGGCTTTTTAATCTTTTTATGTCACTAACTTGCTTAAACTAGGTCAAACATGATTTTTTTGACATAAAACTTGGCGCATAACACCAATTAGTATATATTACTGTTTTGATATAGTTAGACTTAAAAAGTAGACATGTGCTTGAAATTACGTTCCTATATTGCTTTTGATTTGTGTAATCAACTCTAAGGACTTGTGTATTCAATGAATTTTGACTTGAATATTTCGTAATATTTTTCTCTTATATGTTTCTATTCATATATTTTTTATTCTAATACTAGGTGATTGCCCGTGCTAAGCACAGGTTATTTAAACTTTTACATAAAATAAATAAAAAAATATCAAAAGAGATGAATAAGATAAAATAAAATTAATGTTGGTACGCAATTTGCGCAATTTGAAATATAGGTTTGTGTACCATAAAATCTATTACGACGGAAAATAAAGTTAAACGACATATAAACTTAGTGAAATGGATACATTTATAAGAACTTTTATCAACTATAAATATTGAACCACTTTTTTGTAGAAAT
>NC_080053.1:6156505-6196505 GCF_026212465.1 Amaranthus tricolor | reverse complement strand
TCTTAATATTAAGTCTTTAGTTGTTGATCAAAATAAATAAAGGAAAATAAAATTTTAGATTTTAGTATTAGGAAACAATATCATAATTTATTATTGTCAATTCTTGTCAAGTTTTATTACTCCTCTATAAATATCGTCTATCTCTAAACGCCATTTACATCACCTCAATTTTAATAGAAAGTCAATTTTTAACAACTAAACAAAGAAACCAACTAAATAAACCCTGAATAAAAAAAATATATACATCAATTAATACTCCAATAAATTAAATCCAAACAATTCATATCCAAATCTAAATTTAATTATCTAATAAACAATTAATAAAATTCAAACTTAATATAAAACTTAAACAAAAATATCAATTTAATATATTTAGTATTGTTACTTAAAATTTAGTGTCTAAAATATCCTTACTTCATTCATTGTTATTTAACTTGCATTAGAAAAAAATTCACTTTTTAAGAAAATGTATAAATTTTAGATTTTTATTAGAAGTGATACTAATTTAATATTTACAAAGAATGTACCTTAAGGTATACTTTATATTCCTTACACGCAATATTCATAAATATAATTTGTGTCAAAACATATAAATCAAAGTTATAAAGTCGAAAAAAATAATTTAACAAAGTTCGTTTAAGAAAAAGAACTTAAAACGCAACGTTTTGACGAAATTGTAAAATAAATAAATAAATAAAAATTTATAACATGAAATAATAAATAATTTCTTAGAAGTATAAAATAGATTAATGACGAAAATTAAAGTTGTAAAGTTATTAACATAATCTTTATGCAAATTGTTATGGAAAACGAGTTTAAAACGTAGACGTTAATTAAATCGTAAAACGATTTTAAAATTTAACAATTCTCGTAATATAAATAATAAATAAGCTTTTTGGGCTATTTGAAAATGATAATAAGGTCTTAGGGATTTTGGCGGTTTGATTTTGATAATCGAATAACTAATAAATTTTAAATCGTAAATAAAGGATAATTAATTGAATAATTGAGGTTATGAAATTGAGTGTGTTACGACTTACAATACTTGTGGTATTTTGGTTTTGTATATATATTAAATCTTGTTAGTGATTCTAGATGTTGATCTTGGTGTTGTTGATTTTGATTTTAGTTGTGTTCTGAATTTTTTAATATACGTGATTTTGAATTTTGTTTATGTTCTTTTTGTTTCACTACTCTCTACCATTTGCGATTTAGGGCCAGCTTTTGAATTTTTGTGGATTGTTTTTGTTATTTAGGACTAGATTTTGAAGGATTAATATAGTGCTACTGCTTAATTTGTCATTTAGAACGATCCACAAGAAATCGTGTAAAGTTCCTCCGTATCGTGGCTTGTAGCTATGCGCTTGATGTCTCCAGATCTTAAGGCTCATCAACAAATGTTCGTCATTTTTATCCTTTAATTTGGATTTTTGTTAGTAATATTATTGTCGTTGTTAAGAATTTCAGTGTTGAATAAATCAAGGAATTATGAGAAGTGAGAAGAAAGAAGGATTTATGTGTTAATTAAGTTGATGTTTCAAAATTGTAGTCATCGAAGAGGTTTATCGGTGATGCCGCTAAAAACCAGGTCTATGTACCTTATTAACATCATCTTTTGTGAGTATTTGGTTCCCTTTTCTTATTTTTGTAGGCAGTGCGTGTGCTTTGGTGAAACTTGGATACTCTGCTGATGCAGTTTTAATTGAGTTTGTTTCCAACTTGAAAAGAGATTTTGAAGGCAAAAAATACTTGCCTGTATTAGAGGATCAGCAACTAGGTTCTTCACATTGAGGTTAGATGACAAAATTTTTAATGTGATTTAGCTGGGAAAAGCAATTGATAGTCTTTGATCATGCTTATCCTAGAGATTGTTGATTTTATATTTTGCAAACTAATTAAAGAGTTGGGGAGTTAAAGTGATTTTCTGGATAAATTAGGTCTTCTTATGATGGATGATAATGTAATGATATTTGTTAATGAGTGTACTAATGGATGTTGCTTGATGATTCTACTGTTATGACTAACTAACTAAATGAATATGTAATCTGCAACATCCCTTGAGGATGTCTAGTTTCTTTCTTTGAACTATGTCAATGGTGGATCTAGTTGTTCCATTTTCTAATGTTTTTGGATGCGGATGAGATGTTAGGTGTGTACTGATTCTGAACTGCTTCTGAACTCCTGTGACGTGCGGTGTACTGATTTTGATCTGCGGTGTATGTGTATGTGTATGTGTACTGGTTGGTGTTGAGGGTTTATTTTGTGGGCTTAGAAAAATCCACTCAGATGAACTTTTCTTTATAAATTTGATTTGATACTTATCATAACAATGCCAAAGCCTTATCTTAGAAAAAGAAATGGTGATATCAACAAATCCCAAGGTGAATCGCCTTAATTTGGAAAGTTGTGGAAACATGATAGCAAGCATCTATAAGATAGATGATGATTGTGTTTTCAAGTACCCTAACAGTTTGAATTGAGGTTACAAAATCAGAGTGATTAAAAATGTTGCTTTCTGCTGGCTTTCTGAACTATACTTTGAATTAGAGGTCATGCACTCATGTTAGATCGCAATTGTCTTTTAAAAAACTGAAACTCACACAAAATAGAAGTATTTCATCTTATCTTCAATGATTGATTCTGCATTTCTTTTCATTGTACAGTTGGAAAGACGAGGTAAAGAGTTAACTACGCAACGAGATCATGTTGTGTTCCAAATTCCAAACTTGCAGCAGGGATCTAGAGAACGAAGATCTGTTGAAAGGGTATATAATATTCATATGCTCAAGTTTTGTACACAGTATTGAAGCCAAATGTTTGGACTTTACATTGGCTTCCCTAGAAATGATTCGTCAAGGGCATTGGAATTACTAAGAGTAAAATTTATTTCTATCCTACACAACTTTAAAGGGTTGCGCAGCGCTGAACTATCCTACACAAATTTATTTCTTGCAGTTGCTGGTCATTTGTTGTGTTTGTGCTATTTGTCCGTCTGTATTGAGCTGGACTGTGCTGTCACAGGTGGTCCATATATTACGGGTGAAGGTCGATTGATGTAGCAACTGCATCAGGAACTCTAGCAAGTGATCTCCTTTCATGTACACCTCATAAACCCACTTGACCCACTTCACCCACAGACATTCTCCATGCAAACTAATTTGCCATGCAATTTTTCCAACTACAGCTAGATGCAAATATGCAAGGCATCTAATACCTAAACCCCCCTCAGTCTTCGGTAATCAAACACTCTACCAATTTACATTCCATTGGTTTCATTGCTCATGATGTCCAAGCTACAAGAAAGCTCGACACACAACATTCACATTTTTAATTACCTTCTTAGGGAGGATAAGAAGTTGACACCAATTACTTGTTATAATCATCAAGACTGCATTTACGAGTTGGAATAAGAGAGTGCTTGCCACGATCTGTTTTCAGCTGTCATTTTCTCCCCAAGATACTCACAATCTGCTGCTAAAATTCTTTTAACCGTCAGAGGGACCCCAAGATACTTAAAGGGAAGAGACTATACAGAAAAATTCACCTTCAAATGAATTTCTTCCTTAAGAGGGACCCCACGATCCGTATGTTCCTATGTGTTTGTTGAGGAAGTGAGTAACTTACCTAGTAGGTGGTGCCTTGGCACGAGCATGCATGCCATATGTGTCGTTACGTGCCATTGATGGTGAATGTCACGTTTGGGCTCTTTGTGTTGATTAAACGGACATATCTAATTGTGGCACACGTTGGTGGGCCTGATCCATACCCAGTGTATTCCATTCATAGAAAAATAATGGATAGGGTTTGGGGAGGAAAGGACGATGGTAACTCATACTCATAAAGGAGAGCGTGGCCAAAGTCCCCCGGCTCGAGAAAGATAAAGAAACATATCTACACGGGAAAGATAAATTAAATGCCTATAAATAAAATAAATAAGTAGAACCAACTACAAAATAGAAAGAAAACAATAATACTAATAATAAAAAGAAACGAGAGAAACAAAAGGGTAAAAATACCAAAAGGTAATCTAAGAGGAAATTAGTAGTCTAAAACATGGATATGGCGCTTCCAACTATCCATATCCTTAGTCAGACCCTCAGAGAGGTTTAACTCATGCAAGTTAACTTTTATTTGCTCATCCTAAGTTCTCCTGGGTCTTTCTCGACTCCTTTTACCCTCTACTATAATGCTTCTATCCTCCTCACTGGGGCGTCAAAAGTCTTTTTTTGCACATGTCCAAACCACTTCAATCTATTTTTGCGCATTTTTTTAGAAATAAGGGCTACCCTAAGTTTGTCCCTAATCTCTTGGTTCCTAATTCGATCCATCAATGTGTGCCAATACATCTACCTCAGCATACACATTTCTGTAACTTTTATTTTATGTTCAAAAATCTTCTTTACAGGCCAACATTCAGTCCCATATAGCAGAGCAGGTCTGATTGCCGCCCAGTAGAATTTTCCTTTTAACTTGCTTGGGAATTTCCTATCACATAACACTGCGGTAACTGCTCTCTACTTGAGCCAACCCGCATGTATACAATGATTTACATTTCCGTCAATCTCCCAATCCCTTTGAAAGATCGATCCCAAATACTTGTACATGGTCGTACTTTTAACAACTGCTTCATCAATGGGCACTTCTGGTTCACCTACTGGTAATGTCCCACTAAAGTCACAGCGCAAATACTCTGGTTCTTGTATAAATGATTAGTTAAAACTTATAAAAAAATCAATCATTGATCACATATTGAAAAAAACTATAATGAAGATGAGTGTGTTACTAATCTCATATTGAGACGATGGCTCTCAAGATTATCTGAAATATAAACTAGCATAACTCTATCGGCAACACACTAGCACAAAAAGTCCATGGGCTCGAGTAATAATCAAGTCCAAAAGGTCCATCTTTTCACGAGACTTCCAGAACAAAACTACATCAAACATCATCATCACGTGTCTCACACGTGTCAAACCGATTCAAAACCAATACAGAGATCTAGAGCCAAAAGAAATTTTCCTAATCGAACGGTGGAGAAGCTCGCGTTGGCAAAACGCCACCATACTTTTCAAAAATTCAAAATACAAAGAATTTTATTTTAGGGTCTCGTCTTCCTTTTACACAAAACCCTTTCGTATTTAAACCCCCTCTAACCCTTTCTCTCTCTACATCCACCCCCATTCTCATTTCTCACCTCTTTCTCTCTCTACAAGCTCTGATCTTCGTTATTCAACTTCTAAAATGGTTAGCTAATTCTTATTTTTCTGAGTTTTTGATTCTGATTTTGATGATTGTTTTTTATGGTAATTTATTGTTTTTTATCGGGTTGTTCTAATAGGCTTTGCCCAATCAGCAAACTGTCAATTACCCAAGTTTCAAACTTGTTCTTGTTGGTGACGGCGGTACAGGTAATTTTTGGTTCAGATAATTTTTTGATTTCTAATTTTTTAATGTGAATTTAGAGTACTTCTAAGGATGGATCGAAATCGCATCTTTTGCAAGTGTGATTGAACCGATTTGGCTATGCAATTTAATATTTTTGGGTTATATTTTATAAAATGATGCCTATGCAGGGCCTGGATTCCTATGTTTGGTTCATTTTGTGATTTTTTTTTCGAGTATTGTGCAGGGAAAACTACATTTGTGAAAAGGCATTTGTCAGGAGAATTTGAAAAGAAATATGAACGTAAGTTTTGTATTGTTATAGAACTGAATTTTGATTCCGGAAATTTTGGTTGTTTGAGAAAGTAAATAATTAGGTTTTGGGGTTTTTGTTTTGATTGGACAGCCACTATTGGTGTGGAAGTTCATCCATTGGATTTCTTTACAAACTGTGGGAAAATTCGGTTTTACTGCTGGGATACTGCTGGACAAGAGAAGTTTGGTGGTTTGAGAGATGGATACTAGTATGTCATTCTTTTTCGGCTACTCCTGTTTGTTTCTTTGTTAGGGATTGCATATGCTGGTTTGTTTATTGTGTAATATTCGGTTATGAAATGGTAGATGGTAGCCTCCGGGCAATGTAAATACTGTCTATATTTAAAGATGTTCTCTTCTGGCTTTGTGATTCTGGTTCATGTGAAATTTGATCCATTCAATACAATCTCTTGTTGGAGCTCTGTGAAACTTTTGTGATCCCAATCATAGTGATATGATACAATACTGTTGGACTGAAGGCGGATTGTATGACGTATGAAGTATATATGTTGATGCTTTCCTGAGTCGGTGAGAGCATTGCTTGGTCTTAATCTCCAATTGTTGGAGGTTGCCCTGTGTTATCTTGAAAAGAGAGAGGGAAAGCTGAACTAAATGGGATAGGTATGCTGTACCATAGGAGAATTGTAAGAAAAAGTGTTAGGTTTAATTATAAGTTCTACAATCGTTATTTGTGCAATTGCACTGAAACTATTTGTATATCATACTTGACCCTGTGAAAAGTTTCATGTTCTAGGTTGACAAATGAAATGTTGAAATCCATGTTTCTGTTAATGATTCTGAGAACTTGAGATGAATTGCGTATTCCGATTTTGTCATGTTTCATCTTGCAATGAGAGGGAAAAAACTAAGGGAAAAAACTAAGCAAAAAAACTTTCGTATAGCCAATAGAAATGTAGTACAAGTCTTGATGGAACTTGTGTTTTACTATCATTTTAACAGCTCCTTGAGTTTTTAGTGACCATTCTTGCGTTTTTTCAGCATTCACGGTCAATGTGCCATCATCATGTTTGATGTGACGGCTCGGTTAACATACAAGAATGTTCCTACATGGCATCGGGATCTCTGCAGGTACTTTTTTTTTTGTAAATTTGATTTCTTTTGGATAGAAGTATACGTTGTGCTTTCTGTGATAATGCAATTAATGCTTTCCTTTGCATCTCCCAGGGTGTGTGAAAACATTCCAATTGTGCTATGTGGAAACAAGGTTGATGTGAAAAACAGGCAGGTGAAGGCTAAGCAAGTTACCTTCCACAGGAAGAAGAACTTGCAGTACTATGAGATCTCTGCCAAGAGTAATTACAACTTTGAGAAGCCTTTCCTTTATCTTGCTAGGAAGCTTGCAGGGTAAGAATTCTTTTTGTTTACGTTGTTGAACTTGTGAAAGCATACTTTGCAACATCATGTTCCAGATGTTAAGAATTGGTTGGTTGTTGATGCAGTGATTCCAACTTGCATTTTGTTGAGTCCCCTGCTTTGGCTCCTCCTGAGGTGCAGATTGACTTGGCTGAACAACAGAGGTAATCATCCGCTCAGAGTTATTTGTTTTTATGATGCTCCATTGAGGCCGTGAATTGTATGCTGTTGGTGAGAATGTTGAGGTGCAATGGTGGTTTTAAACTAATGCTGCCATTCATTGTTGTATTTTTGCAGGCATGAACAAGAGCTTGCTGTTGCAGCTGCCCAACCACTCCCAGATGATGATGACGACGCATTTGAGTAAATGTGGAGTCTGGAAACTGGTTTTTGGGGAACTTTGTGTTTGTGAAATTTCCCGTAGTCGTTGAATCTGCTTCTCTTCTCTAAAGGGTTTTGGATTTAGATATTAGTTGTAGGAATATGGTGTATAACCATGTATTGGTGCGAGATACAATTTTCTTAGAAGGTCGAATGTTCGACTTGGAACACGACTTTGAGACTTGCTTTTGTATGAATGTTGGGAATGCTTTTTGATCCTGATTTTATCATGTGAATTTTCTTTGGTTTATCGCATTGATAGGCTGGTCAGTTATGTTCTATGGCTTCTAGGTTTGCTCTGGTTTTAAATTTTAATTTCAATATTTTTGTTCCATAAGCAATGTAGTTGAGATAACACATCAGTGTTACTATCAGATGGTTTGGTCAATTCTATACAAACTTCAATGTATTTTCAGATTTGGTATAATTTTAGTCTAAAATCAAGCCTAATAATTGGATTTGGTATAATTTTAGTCTAAAATCAAGCCTAATAATTGGATTTAGGGAGTGTTTGACAAATAGCTGGTAGCTGATAGTTGATTATAGTGGCTAATTTGATCAGTTGATTTTATTAATTAGTTTGACCAGTTGATTTTGACCAGCTGCTTATTTTTGTCGATAAGCTATTTCAATTAGCTAATTCACCAAATATTAGTATTAGCTGATTGATTACACAACCTTCTATTTATATTAAAATGAGCTAAAATTATTAAATAAATTAATTTGCCGAACACCCTTTAGTATTTTCTGATGCTTTTATGCTAATATTTTCCATCAAGTAAAATTCTATTCTTTTCGTTTTTAGAAGTAATAGTTTGTCCATGAGGCAAAATGAGACAATTTGAAGAATGGAAATTAATGTTTTAGTGGATATTGTATTGTTATTCAAGGTAGGAAATAATCAATCTTTTATCGAATATGAAATATAAAATTTAATTTTATCGATATTTTGCTTAATGTATGCTTTATAAATTAAAGCATTCTCATTAGACATTACACTATGAACTTAAATAAAAATGAAAAACTTACAAAATACAAACCTTATAATAATCACCAACTACAATAACCAAAATTATCTCCGGCAGCTTTAATTAAATCCATGTTTCACTTTTTGTCCCCAAGCTTTTACTTTTTTGTCCAGAAGCTTCACTTTCTATGTAGCTTTGAATTCTTCATTCATTTTTTCTCCAATAACGTCAAAGGAAAACCTCAATTTTTGACCAATACTTGAAAATTAAAAAAGCTTCAAGTTAAACAAACTCTTGCTTTCAACATTTTGTTCCAGTAGGTTCAATTTAGTTTCACAATTGTTATCCAGAGAGCTTACATGTTCATATGTACTCTTCATGGGTCTAGAAAAATCGCTTTAGAAAAATTGCTAGAGGTAACCGCCTTCTTTTGTTTATTAATTTCATTTTGACTTGAATATTATGAACACATTTGATGCTTCAACATACATTTCTAGCTGATCTCATGAGGTCGCTACCCAAGTGAACCATATACACCCTATTCAGACCATGGTAAGTCCAAATGCTACTCATTCTGATCCAACCCTGAGTCAAAGGCATAGCCCAACAAATAGCAACACCTAATCCAAAAACATGAGGAGAACAAAGATAAAGCAAGCTAAGACCAAGCTCCATTCCAGAGGAAACACAAGAGCCAAACAAATCACTCAAAATACTCGAGCAACCATCAGAACAAAGAAGCTACTGATCAACAGCATCCTGGCGACCAGGACACCTTGCACCTCCGCCTGACGTCTGATCACACGAGCCCTGAAATGAGTCAATCCGGAAATGACATCCTTGCACATGGACCTAGCCATCAAGGGCCCAGGACCCTCCTGGTGATAATGACAAAGCCCTGAAAGCACAGCCCAAGGTACCCTAGTCAGCTGACTGATGCGAGCAAGCCTCCTGAAGACTTAGGCTTATTTCTGTTTTTTCTGTTTTTAAAAATGTATGTGCTAGGCACGTGCTTCAACTAGCCGTTAGAGTGTAGGAACCTATAAATAAGACTCTAGGCCTTGTGTATATGAATCCAACTTTGATTAATTCAGATTTTATTCATTCATTCCAAGTGCAAACGCTGAGATTCATCCCTTCCCCTTTCCTTGTGTGATTGCGTATGTTTGTTCAATCAGCCCAAACAAAGAGAGTGTGGAACACTCCTGAATTCTAGATTGTGGAACAATCTAGAGTGCAACCTTTCTAATCATTGAGTGGAACTTAGAGGGAAGGCGTGGGGAACGTCCTAAGTGGTGAGTGAAGCCAGAAGAAGGAGACCCACAGGCTAGCCTGAGAACCAAGAATTGGTTTCTTAGGTTGTTTTGGTGATCGTGAGTGTGTTAAAGAGTCAAGCAATTTGTCTCCAAGTGAAGGGGCTGATTGTATGCAAGGTTGTGAGTCCGGAGGAAATCTTGGTGCAAATTGGTATCAGAGCGTAAGTGACGAGAGGGCATAAGACACCGTAGTTGAAGAAAACAAAGGAAAAATCGCACAGGAATATCAAAGAAGACTGGAATTCTCAGCGCACGTGAAATTGGTAAAATCGTTCTAAACTTTGCATTCAGATTACATGCAATTGTTAATCTGAATAAAGGTGATATCTAATTAGTCATTGTTGTAGTTTTTAACACTCAATTCAACTTCTAATTGAAATAGATGACGTTTTGATAAAATCTGGAAAAAACGTATTCTGACATTGTGTTGTTCTTTCTGATATTCGAATCTCTGTAAATATTGGATTATATTGATTGGTATTGTTGTTGTTTACATTTAGTTTTACATCATATATTCACGTTTTCATACATTTGCATTGTTAATAAAACATCATACGATTTTAAAATCAGAATTTAAGTTCGTATCATACCAATTTCTGAAACAATTTTGTTTGGCTATTGTCTGGAGATCTTGAATCATCACATCTTGTTGTTCATTTGTACATCTTTATTCCTTTCTTACATTGTAATCTCTGTGTTTAATCTTGGATTTGAATCTCTGTTGGCTGTGCATTGATTGCTTGTTTTCTGTCAAAATCTTCTGTGATACCTCTTGCTTAGTGTGTGTATTTGTGTGCTGGTGAATAGCTGTTGAGACTTAGACCTTTTGAGTCTTGCTTTGTGTGTGTTTGTGTGCTGGTGAATAGCTGTTGAGACCTAGAGCCTGCTGTGCATTGCTTGTGTATGTGTGTGCTTGTGTGTTGGTATCTAGCTGTTGAGACTTAGAACCATGGATGCCAGGGTAGAAGCCATTGAAGAGGTCCTATATAAAGTGACCCAACTCTTGACCTAGGCTGAATTAGGCAACCAGGAAAGACCCCATATCAACCACAATGATGATCATGAGGATAGGACAGTCAAGATTGACATCCATGACTTTGATGGCCAGTCCAACAAACCTGAGGATTAAATAGAATAGGAAGCAAGTCTAGATAGGTATTTTGAGTATAAGAACACCACACCTGAGAGGCAATACAAGCTAGCAAAGATTAAACTCACAAAGTTAGCTGCTATATGGCTAGAGGGTATACAGAGACAGAGGAGGAGGGAAGATGATACAATTATGGATAGTTTACAATCCACTATCAAACTAAAAGAGCATAATTGTATCAAGACACTAGTTAAGCCCATTGAATCTATTTGTAGTACGCCTACTGAACTTGTTGATCATTGCGTGAATGAGGAAGATCATCTTCCAAATGAACTTATCATGAATATGGAAGCATGACAAGACTAAGAAGAAGCAAAAGGAAGCTTTCTAACAAAACAAGAGTAGAACATAAGGCTGTTTCAAAGCCCACAAACAACAGAACCAGCAGAATATCAAGTTGTCTGCTGGACCACCTTGCAAGCCATAGAACGCCTAGCCTAGTGCATGTATGAGCATGGAAATTTAAAGAACAACATCTTCATACACGAAATAAGAAGTCATGACTCAAAGACACTACGGAGAGTACTCACAGAACCCACGAGAACAACTGCAAGGTCATGTACTCGTCAGTTTCTGGACAATGGCTGATTTTAGTATACTTAGGCTATTTTATGTTCTGTTTTAATCTTCTTGTATTACACGCTTTAGGCACGGGGTTAGTTATGTTTGTTGGACACCCCAAACTAGCCGTTAGAAGCTCTATATAAAGGAGCATCCTCATTGTATCATTCATTTAGATTGGGTTAATAAAATTTTCATTCAAGTAATTGTGAGCAATTACATCCTGAGTGTTCTTTGTGAGTGAAGCAAATAGGGTATTAAGTTGTTTTCCACGAGGGTTAAGAGAGTGAATCTTAACTTGAGTGTGAGGAAGAGGCCAGTGATTGAGTGAAGATCAATTGTCTCTATCCACAACATAGAACCATTCTAAGGAATTGTTCTTGTCACCCTTCTGTTTCATACAAACAGAAGGATTGTTCGTGTTTTTCGTTGTGTCAAGGGTGTTCTTGGCATCATTCTTGAAGGGGATAAACGGGTTCTTGAGTCAACCATCATCATATTTGGATTAGAAGACAGAACAAGAATTGAGACTTGGGATAAACTTAAGAAGCACTTAAGGAAAAAGTATGTGCCTACTAATTACAGTCATTAGTTATACATAAAGTGGAGTACCTTGCATCAAGGGGGAAGGAGTGTAAGTGAGTATATACAGGAATGGGAGAAGCTAACTGTGCTATGTGAGATTAATGATATAGAGGACTTGAAGTTAGCTAAGTTTATGGCTGGGTTAAGGGAAAACATTAGGGAAACGCTTATGGTTATACCTAACCTTGACCTGCAGCTAGCCTTTAACATGGCCCTAACTGTTGAACAAGCTTACACCAAGAAGAAAATGTTTAAGAACAATCACCCTAAGTCCCCTAGGAGCTTCACACCCAAGAGTAATAACCCTAGTTCACCCAGATTACAAAGGAAAACAGAACAACCTTCTACTGCATCTGGAAAGGCAGTAGTGTCCATGAGGAAAATAGTTTGTTTTAAGTGTCATGGACATGGACATTATAAGGATTCTTGCCCTAATGCTAAAGTGTTTACTGCCCAAGAATGGAAGGAGATTAGGGAAGATATCAAGCCTAAGATGATGCTAGTATCTAGGAATGGCAGAATAGAGGAAGATTGGCCTCCTGTACCTGAGGATTAACCAGATGGGTCATATAGAGTGGATGAGTCTGGGAGAATGGTCAGGTATGAGCATAGCACTGATGAAGATGAGTCAGAAGAGGACAGAGAGAGAGAGTTATGCCTGAGGATGACCATTATAACCTAATAGTTAGGAGAAGTCTGCACACTACAAATGAGGAAAAGGAAAGCAATCAAAGGGAAAATATATTTCACACTAAGTGTAGAATTGGAGATAAAGTGTGTGAGTCTAATTGTGTAAGCCAAGACTTGGTTACTGAGTTGAACCTTAAGACCAGACCTCACCCACACCCTTACAAGCTTAAATGGTTGGATAATAATGCAAGTGATTATGTGACTAAGCAATGTCTTGTAGGGTTTGTCATAGGATCATATAAAGATAAGGTGTTGTGTGATGTCTTAGAGATGAGTGCTTGTCATGTGCTTTTGGGAGACCTTGGCAGTATGATAGGAAGAGTGTACACAATGGGTTCACTAACACCTACGCAGTTAGACATGAGGGAAAGTTAAAAGACTTGATTCCTTTATTACCTCATAAGGCTATACCACCCCCTGTGAGGAAGCCAGTACATTTGATGAGCAGGAAGGTATGTGAGAAGGAGCTTAAAAGCAAGAATGTGATCTATGTATTGTTCACTAAGGAAGTAGATCAGACCACAGAGATACCATCTGAGGTTAAGCCCCTGTTGCAGCAGTATGCTGATGTGTTTCCTAATGATTTACCTAAGAGTTTGCCACCTATTAGAGGGATAGAGCACCAAATAGACCTCATACCTGGAGCAGCCCTACCTAACAAATCAGCATATAGGACCAACCCCACAGAAACCAAAGAGTTACAGAGGCAAGTAGAAGAGCTATTACAGAGAGGGTATGTGAGGGAAAGCCTTAGCCCTTGTGCTGTGCCTACTCTCCTTGTGCCTAAGAAGGATGGAACTTGGAGAATGTGTGTAGACAGTAGGAGTGTCAACAATATCACCATCAAATACAGATTTCCCATACCAAGGATTAATGATATGCTTGATGAACTGTCAGGTGCACATTGGTTTAGCAAAGTAGATTTAAGAAGTGGTTACCATCAAATCAAAATGAAGGAGGGGGATGAGTGGAAGACTGCCTTTAAAACTAAATATGGTTTATATGAGTGGTTAGACATGCCATTTGGGTTGACTGGAGCACCTAGCACATTCATGAGGTTGATGAATGAAGTACTAAGACCTTTCCTAGGCAAGTTCATAGTGGTTTACATTGATGATATCCTGATTTACAGCAGAGCTTTAAAAGAGCACTTAGGTCATCTTAAGCAATTGTTTGAGGTGTTGAGGAAACAGAAGTTGTATGGAAAATTAGAGAAATGTAGCTTTCTTATGCAAGAGGTAGGATTCCTTGGGTTTATCATAGGCAAGGATGGAGTGAAAGTAGATCCATCTAAGGTAGAAGCTATTAAAAGTTGGCCTACACCCACCTCTGTTACACAGGTCAGATCCTTCCATGGTCTTGCATCCTTTTATAGGAGATTCATAAAGAATTTTAGTGCTATCATGGCCCCTTATCACAGAGTGTACCAAGAATGGCACCTTTAGTTGGACCTTAGAAGCCCCAAAAGCCTTTGAGTTAAGACATCATGTGCAGGGCCCCTGTTCTGAAGTTGCCTGATTTTTCTAAGCCTTTTGAAGTTGAATATGATGCATGTAGGACTAGGATAGGTGCTGTCTTGATACAGGAAGGGAGACCAGTAGCATTTTTCAGTGAAAAATTAAACAAATCTAGGCTAAACTACTCTACTTATGACAAGGAATTTTATGCTATGATTAGGGCCTTAGAGAACTGGTCCCATTATCTGAAAATGCAGCCCTTCATATTGTACACTGATCATGAGTCTTTGAAGAACATTCATGGACAGAACAAGCTTAGTCCTAGGCATGCTAAATGGGTTGAATTCTTACAAACATTTAATTTCTCAACTAAGTATAAAACAGGTAAAACTAATGTGATAGCTAATGCATTAAGTAGGAGACATAACCTATTAGCTATGCTTGAGACTAGGATGATTGGCTTTGAAATGATTAAAGAACAATATGTTGATGATTCTGACTTTCATGATTTGTATACTGCTTGTTTAAAGGAGCCTCAAAGCACATTTCATATACAACAGGGCTTCTTCTTTAAGGGTAATAGACTGTGCATACGAAAGACCTCCCTTAGGCAATTGTTAGTCAAGGAAGTGCATGAAGGTAGTTTGGGTGGACACTTTGGCATTCAAAAGGCCATAGACATGTTAGGTGAACATTTTTATTGGCCAAAAATGCTTGGATTGTAGGGAAATACATATTGAGATGTGAAGCATGCATAAAGGCTAAGATTACTTTTCATAAAGGTGAATATATACCATTACCTGTGGCTAGTAAACCTTGGGAACACTTAAGCATGGATTTTGTTATGGCCTTACCTTTCCAATGTGTATATGGGGAGAACCCCCTACTGCCACTAAACCTCATACATGTTAATTTTCATGACAGGTAGCAAAGGGATGCAGTTGAGTAAGCTGAGAGTTTGATGAAACTGCACAAAGTGATCAAGGAGAACATCAGCAAGACAAATGAAAGATACAAGCAGAAGACTGATGGAAAGAACAAGAACAGAGAACCACTAAAGATTGGAGATTCAGTTTGGGTTCATCTAAGGAAAGAAAGGTTCCCACAGCTGAGGAAGAATAAGCTAATGGCAAGAGCAGTAGACCCCTTTCCAATCATTGCAAAATTTGGTGATAATGCCTACCAAGTGGAACTGCCAGTAGAGTATAATATCACCAACACCTTCAACATAGGGGACTTGCAGCTGTACAAGGAGGATCAAGAATTGAGGTCAATTCTTCCCCAAGAAGGAGGAGTTGAACCATGTACACCCTATTCAGACCATGTTTCAAGTCCAAATGCTACTCATTCTGATCAACCCTGAGTCAAAGGCATAGCCCAGCAAATAGCAAGTACCTAATCCAAAAGCATGAGGAGAAAAAAGATAAGGCAAGCCAAGACCAAGCTTCAATCCAGAGGAAACACAAGAGCCAAACAAATCACTCAGAATAATCGAGCAGCCATCAGAACAATGAAGCTACTGATTAGCAACGTCCTGGCGACCAGGACACCTTGCACCTTCGCCTGACGTCTGATCACACGTGCCCTGTGATGAGTTAACCCGGAAATGGCATCCTTGCACATGGACCTAGCCATCAAGGGCCCAGGACCCTCCTAGTGATAATCACAGAGCCCTGAAAGCGCAGCCCAAGGTACCCCAGTCAGTTGACTGATGCGAGCAAGCCTCCTGAAGACTTAAGCTTATTTTTGTTTTTTCTCTTTTTAAAAATGTATGTGCTAGGCACGTATTTCAACTAGCCGTTAGAGTGTAGGAACCTATAAATAAGACTCTAGGCCTTGTGTATATGAATCCAATTTTGATTAATTCAGATTTTATTCATTCATTCCAAGTGCAAACGCTGAGATTCATCCCTTCCCCTTTCCTTGTGTGATTGCGTGTGTATGTTTAATCAGCCTAAACAAAGAGAGTGTGGAACACTCCTGAATTCTAGATTGTGGAACAATCTAAAGTGCAACCTTTCTAATCATTGAGTGGAACTTAGAGGGAAGGCGTGGGGAACATCCTAAGTGGTGAGTGAAGCCAGAAGAAGGAGACCCACAGGCTGGCCTGAGAACCAAGAATTGGTTTCTTGGGTTGTTTTGGTGATCGTGAATGTGTTGAAGAGTCAAGCAATCTGTCTCCAAGTGAAGGAGTTGATTGTATGCAAGGTTGTGAGTTTAGAGGACACAATCTTGGTGCACCAAGAGGCAGTAGCTACTGATCTTCTTGCAACTGGGGAAGTCGACGTTTCAGAGCAACCCTGAGCACCCTCTTTAATAAAGGCTGATAAGGAAAAGGGAAGCTACAGAAGTGGCTCCTTTGGTTAGGAAGGGAGCTATTCTTGTTTCCGTAGAGTTTAAGGGAGTTGTTGCTTCGTCCCACAATTGCAATTTCCTAAATGAGACAGAGGAAGCCATGAGATTTGTAAAAGTCAACCATGCCTTGCAGGGCCAAACAAGAATAGGGGAGACCGACCTAGTTGATGCTTCTCAGCCATTAGTCTGAGTAGTCCATCCATCTAGACAATCCTCAGAGCGCTCTTTGGGTGGTGGATCTCAAGTATGCTTTTTAAACTGCAGGCACTTTTAAAAGCTTAGGCCTTTTCACCTATTCTTTGATAATGTCTTTATCTTTCCTTTTCCCAGCCATTAGGTCTGAGGCATACGCTTTTCCAACCCAGATGGAGGAGTAACTAGTTCCTCGAGAAATTTTAGTTGAGGTCACTACTATTAAGGAGATTGTTGCTGGAAAGGTCTAACCAGCAAAATAATGTGACCATGCAGTTTAGGACTAGTCTTAACTTGAATTTGCACCCATCCTAGACCTATTCGCACCCCTAGAGTAGAAGGTACCTCATGTTCTGGAAGCTGATGTAAGCGGTGAGATCTTCTTTGTTTCACTGTTATCTTTTTTCTTCTTTGCTTTGTGTGATTAAATAGTTATACAAGATTGAATAGTTCTCCTATCAAGATAAAACCGGTATCTAGACCACTTGATGAGTTAGAATTTTAAAATGCGTAACTATGTTTAAGTGATTAAAATGTTAATCATTGTTTTATCAGTTTGAGAAAATATTATGTGTAACAAAGGTTGTTAACATAATGTCATATTATGACACTAAGTAAATTTAGGAATTTTAGAATTGTCATATTTTCTACATATAAGTGGTAGATTGAAGAAATAGTTGCCTAAGACATTCCCCACAATTAGAAATATATTGTTGAGATAATAAATATCGGTCAATAATATTTGATAATAACTAAAGAACTCAATTTTTAAGAGGTCACACCTAATTACATTGAAACGGACTAAGAGTACTAGTAGAATGCGCTATACTTACTAGTTAGGGCCTCCTAATTCTTAGCTTTATATGTTTTATATATAGAGGGTTATGGAATTAATGGGGAATGTGAGAAAATACCAAATCTATCCCCCATGTTTAGTTTCCCATTAAAGTAAAAGATAATAATGTCCATTTTTTCCATATAACCATGCACGAGAATTGATTCGATGTACACATGTTAATTAGAGGGACTACTATTGAAGTCCTTATTAGTGATACTTAAAGGGGATTGTTTGATTATAATGCTTTGAAGCATTCTTTCCCTTTAAATAAGCCACGCATTAAAAAGTTGTAATCCGATTGCTTCTCTTATAATTCATTTACTAATGTTATGCTTGTGATCCTATTATTGAGTATTAGATGATTGTTATCAGAATTTTCTATTGTTATAACAAATTAGATAGATTTTCGTTTAAAACACGGTGCTATAAATATTTATTTATATAAATAATGATATTATATAAATATTTATTTATATAAATAGTGATATTATTTTATAAAATTAATTCATTTATATCATAAATTTAATTATTATATCTTTGTATTTGTTATGATATTATCATTATCAAAGTGAATAAATTATTTATTATAAACAATATTAAAACATATACTCATAGTAATTATTGATAATTAAGACAAATATCATTTAAACAATCTTCAACTATGATAGATAGGAGGCATGATTTAGTTGAAAAAAATAGTCAAATTAGTTAGCTTATTCATTATAGGAGTATGGTGATGATTTATTATCTAAAATAAAATAAAAATTTACATGTATATTATGTTTTTGGTTTATATAAGAAAATATATAGTATTTCAATAGATCATCACATATAGTTATAGTCAATCAATAAATATTACATGTTTTAATGAATTAATTATTTTCTTAAATATCAAATAAATATCAAAAGTTTCCCTATCAATAATAGAATAAAGGCAAAAATTTTTTATGGCTGTGTGACACGTAGGGATGGTCATGGGTCCAGGACCCTGTTGGACCCGCCCCGGACTCCCCCTCTTTTTTAAGGGTCTGAGTCTTAATTTTTGAGACCCATCGGATTCGGATCCGGGTTTGGATCTAAAAAGTTTCTGAAGACCCGGACCCGGACCCTAAACTTTTAAATTTTATATTTTCAATTTTTGATGTTATGAATGACGTGGCGCATTCTCATTCTCAAATCCTGTAAAGCATCCTCGAAGACGAAAACCCTGAACTTTCAAATTAGGGTTTGAAGCTCTAAGACGTTCCAACACTCTTATAAGCATAGTTGTCTTCCCACACCCTAGTAAAATAGCAGCAAGAAATGAAGAATTTAGAAGCCAGAACCAAGTTAAAGAAAATTTGGAAGCTTGAGATTGATTCATGGCGGACTAAGACTTACTGGGGAACCTGAAATCAATATGCATTTCCCAGACGCCATTACTAAATAGACCCAGATATTTTGAAGTTCCTTTGCAAATTACAGTGTCAGGGTTAATGTAGTTTCTACAAACAAGGTGCGACTAATTTTTGAAATGTAAAAAAAGTTTAAAAAACGTAGTAATTATTTTGTATTTGAATTTCATGGACTCGAACAAGTGTTTGTAATACGATAATAAGTTGCTTACAAAAATACAAAAAGACTCGAAAAAGGTTCAATTTTGACAAATCGAAAAAGGGTCTGGATCCAAAAAAAATAATAGGGTCCGGGTCCGGGTCTGGCCAAACCCGCTTCTGACCCGCCCCATGACCATCCCTATTGACACGTATTTCGAGTCCTTTCTTTATTATATATATATATATATATATATATATATATATATATATATATATATATATATATATATATATATATATATATATATATATATATATATATATATATATATATATATATATATATATATATATATATATATATATATATATATATATATATATATATATATATATATATATATATATATATATATACACATACATATATATATATATATATATATATATATATATATATATATATATATATATACATATATATATATATATATATATATATATACATATATATATATACATATATATATATATATATATATATATATATATATATATATACATATATATATATATATATACATATATATATATATATATATACATATATATATATATATATATACATATATATATATATATAATATTTTATCATACAATAATAAAACATATACTCATAGTAATTATTGTAATAGAGACAAATAAAATTTAAAAAGTCTTCAACTATGATAGATGGGAGGGATGTTTTAGTTCAAAAATAGCCAAATTAGTTACTTTATTCATTGTATGATGATGTTTTATTACTTAACTTAAAATAAATATTTACATTATACTATTTTTTTGGTTTATATTAGGAAATAATATTTCAATAGATCATCACATATAGTTATAGTCAATCAACTAATATCACATGTTTTAATGAGTTAATTGTTTCATTAAGTCAAATATCAAAAATTTTCCCGTCAATAATAAAAAAAATGCGGGAAAATTTTAAATGACAGTGTGACGCGTATCTCAAATCGTTTCTTTATTAGTATATTTTATTGATTGATGATAATAATTAAAATAAACTCACTCCATTTCCTAATGTTCTTCTCATTTACTTTTTGCACAGTTTTCAAAATAAACTTTGGGTCTTAATATCTCTAAATATGAATCATAAAAAACTATAAAAAATATATAATAAAAGGGTATACTTTAAGACGAATCTAACAAGATCCCACATGACTATATTTTATCATCTATATATGTCTTAAAAATCTTAATCAAATTTCTCTCACCAAAATAAAATATTTTAAACGGGAAGAACGTTAGAAAACGAAGGGAGTAGTGTATATGACATTGCTTATATTATTTTATGCAGCAACATTTTTTAACTGATTAATTTTATAAGAATATTTAAATTATTTAACTAATGAATATGGTAAATTTATGGTATGTAATAAATTATTTCAATTAATAATTTATTTCATATAACTCATTTTAAGTAAGAATCATTCAATTCAATATGTTTTTTAAAAGGGAAATTCCACATGATAGCATTGAACTTTCATAAAAAACCAGTGGTAGAACTTTTGTAAGATTTTTTCAAATGATAGCATTCAATTTATGCCTTATCTAACTACCATAGCATTTTCCGTTAAATTCTTGTCAATTTTCGTTTAGTTTACCATTTTGACATTTCTACCCTTATTGAGTGTTGGTTGTTGTCTTTATAATTTGCCCTAAACTATTTTTATGCTCTCAAATGGTTAATTCACAATTTTGACGTTTAATTCAGCGTTTAAGAGCGTTGATGAATTAAACGGTTAAATTAAACGTTAAAATGGTGCATTTAAGAGCATAAAAATGGTTTAGAACAAATTATAAAGACAAAACCAACACTTAATAAGGGTAGAAAATCAAAATGGTGAATTAAACGAAAATTAACCAGAATTTAATGAAAAATGTTACGGCAGTTAAATGAGGCATAAATTACATGCTACCATGTGAAAAAATCTTACAAAAGTGCTATCACTTGTATTTCATAAAAATAATGGATTGGTTAATTTTATATTCCATATAATCCAAAATCAACGAATAAAATTCTTTTATCAAATGAGACTCCAAAAGAATACCCATACTAGAATTTTACGGTCTTTTTAATAAATTGTGCTTCTGATGGTTTCTTATAGCATTCTTATTACTTCAAAGTAGAGCTGTTCAAAACAAACCCGACCCGAAAATCCGACCCGAAATCGAAAATTATCTGAGCCGAAAAAATGTAAGTTTTTTAGGTTTACTTAACCGCAATTACCCGAACCGATACTTCACTCGAACCGTTTGATAACCGAAAAGAGAAAAATCAAACTCGAACTGCAACCGAATTTTATAACCGACATATAAACCTTAACCGATGTTACCTGAACTGAATAGTGATCGACCCGAGTCAAATCCGACCCGAATTATGCACGTAACCGAATGTAACCTGACTAAAACCGATTAAGATCGAATTGTTTTTAACCAGAACTGATACAAACCCGATCGATTATTAATCGAACTGTTTTTAACCCAAACTGATACAAACCCGAACCGATTGTAAATCGAACTGTTATAAATTCGAATCAAATTTTCACCTAATTTTAGCAAATTAAGTCCAATTTCAATTTTCTAATAATACGGAAAAAGGAAGAACACAAGTTCTATACAGAAGAGATTGCATACAGAATATATATATATATATATATATATATATATATATATATATATATGTATATATATATATATATATATATGTATAAATATATATATATATATATATATATATATATATATATATATATATATTTATATATATGTATATATATATATACATATATATATATGTATATATATATATATATATATATATATATATATATATATATATATATATGTATACATATATATATATATATATATATATATATATATATATATATGTATATATATATATATATATATATATATATATATATATATATACATATATATATATATATATACATATATATATATATATATATATATATATACATATATATATATATATATATATACATATATATATATATATATACATATATATATATATATATATACATATATATATATATATATATATATATATATATATATATATATATATATATATATATATATATATATATATATATATATATATATACATATATATATATATATACATATATATATATATATATATATATATATATATATATATATATATATATATACATATATATATATATATATATATACATATATATATATATATATATATATATATACATATATATATATATATATACATATATATATATATATACATATATATATATATATATATATATATATATATATATATATATATATATACATATATATATATATATACATATATATATATATATATATATATACATATATATATATATATATATATATATATACATATATATATATATATATATATATATATATATATATATATATATATATATATATATATATATATACATATATATATATATATATATATATATATATATATATATATATATACATATACATATATATATATATATATATACATATATATATATATATATACATATATATATATATATATATATATATATATATATATATATATATATATATATATATATATATATATATATATATATATATATATATATATAAACTAATTGAAATAAATTGATCTGCCTATTAGAGCTGGCAAAAGCTGACCCGACCTGCTAACTTGATCTGAAACCGACTCGAAATTAGCGGGTTTGGGTTTAGATTTTTGACCCAATTAATTAAATGGGTCAACCCGACCTGATCTGTTTATTAAATGGGTTAGGTTCAGGTTGAATATTTTAACCCAAAAAAAACTTGTTTAACCCATTTATTAAATTTAAGACGGATGAACATTTGCCAAATACTTCGTAAAACTAAGATAATACCAATTACCATGTATTGAGGGATTTGTCAGCTGAAGATGACTTTCAATAAGAAAGGAAGTTGTCCCACATCGGCTAAGGGATTTGTCAGCTGAAGATGACTTTCAATAACAAAGGAAGTTGTCCCACATCGGCTATGAAAGATACTAATAAAAGAAAAATCCTTTAAATCACTTCCACAGAGTTGATACCAACTTATGCAGCCACGCCGTGAGCACAAAGCGAACTATCCTTTCGCCTTTTACTAAAGAATATCGTGTGCTCGCTGCATTAAGTGGCATACGTTTATTTTTGGAGGAAGCCTTTAATTAATGTTAAATGGGTCAAATGACCTGAAATATATGAATTTAATGACCTAAAAAAAAAGTAGGTTAAATGGGTCATTAGCAGGTTGATCCAATCTGCTACAGATGTATCTGCTATATCTGATAAAACAATCGGTAATTATTTTTTGTAAGTAAATGAGCATACATCAATTAAAAACCTGACTATTAACTTATTTCGATATTGACCCGATCAATAGTTATCCGTAACCGATATCTACTCGAAACATAAAGCTCGAACCCGATCTGTACCCGAAAAAACCGAACCAATTAGTAATCGATGACAACCCGAGACCGATTGACACTCGACACGAACTTCAACCGACACCGAACTGATGCTAACCCGATAGCTTGAATAACCGATCTCTAACCGAACCGTGACTAACCGACTCGACCCGAGTGTGACCCGTTGTAACACACAGCCGAAAAATAACCGATCCGAAATGCAACCGAACCGAATAACACCCGTCCGAAACCGACCCGAGAACACCTCTACTTCAAAGTAATCCAAAAAATAAAAAACGACAACTTTAGAAATACAAAATTAGAAATTATTTACTTTTATGCAGATAATCAAATTTATATAGATCTAGAGGCAATAATTAAATTAAAAAACAATTTTGATAATAAGTTTCATCTCCTTGATGAGTTGCGATTCTGCGGACGAACAAAGTAGCTAAGTTTTTGCACCCCACAAATCTCAATTTTGTTTATTCAAAACCCTGACTTTCCTCTCAGAAATCAGTCAAAAATTTCATCAGCTCAATTAATTTGTTCTTGGCGCTAAATTTGCGTTTTCTTTCAATTTCCCTAAAGGTATGATACTTCTCTTAGTTTCTTTGTCTAGTTTCTTTGTTTATGTTTGTGCAAATCAATCATCAATGGCCAATTGTCCATTGAACACTGAGAAGAATCAATGATTTTGAAAAATAATTTTTTACCTTGTATTATTGATACTCAATAATGTTCAATATACGGATCTAAGTGTAATCAATGATCATGACTCTAATTTCTCTTGAGGCTGATTTATTTAAAAATATAGATAGTTTTGATTGTATGAAGAAAAGATTTGAGTTTCCATTAGATTGTATTAGGAGTCCGTGGTTTTTGTTCAGAAAATTAGGTCATATTTAAATTGTTATGCAGTGATGTGATTCTTTTCGTAATGTTTAATTTGAGGATTTTTTTTTTGTTAATGCTATATTTTTATTTTTATTTTTTATGTTTTGGTTATGCAAATGATTATTTGCAAAAAGTTGGATACGAGATTTCATAGGGGGAGAATGGCGGAGGTCTTGAGCAAGAAGTATTTGTTGGGTGTTTAACAGTGTGCACAGATTGTAGGGGATTATGATGATGGTTATACGGTGCGATATTATCGGTGTTTTTGTGTAGTGGAAGAGGGTGTTAATATTGTTGAAGTGTTGGATGATGGCTATTGGAGAATTGCTATGTTTGAGGAGGTTTTGGAGGATGATTTTATTATATTCAGGTAATTGGAGCAGTGGATGGTTTCAGAGTAAAGAAATTGAGTGTTAGAGGAAGGCGAGAATGGATATAGAACAAGTGGGATGTTATGGAGGTAAGGTCTATTATCATTGTTCATTCCTATATGCTGTAATGCAGAAATTTTCCTACAGGTTTGTTTCTGCTTTTATGTGCTTTTATGTTACTGGGACTCGGGTACTGATTTTGGACAAGAATCAATTTTCCATACCCTTGTCGGCGTGTCAGGACATAGCTGAGATGGAATAAAGTTTTCGAGTAAGTTAGGTTTACTTATGTTTGTCTCATTGGTGTCCAATTGTTATGATATTCAGGTTTTACATAGTAGTTTAATTTGGTGAATTCAGGATTCTGAAATTGACGAGAAATTGATAAGCAGAATGCAAAACATGGCTCAAATGCAATGGCAAGGTGAGATAATGACCTGCATGATGGACGCGCAGTGTTCTGTTTTGTTTTCCAAGACATTGAAAAGGCCATTTCTTGGGTATCTATCAATTTATATAGCTTTTTAGAAGTGTGTTCAGAAACTGAGGACCATGGCCAAGGAGGTTAACTGGTGTGTTGTACCTGGAATTCATTCATTCATTGGATGGTAGACAGTCCTGTTATTTTAAGGGATACTTACGCTTAAGATAAGGTGAAAACTTCCTTTAAAATCATCATCGCTAACGTCACTAGAAGTAGAAATCATCTTGCTTGGGCGCTTGAATCACATATTTATGCTAGTTTAGATCATCATCATCTGTTGGTAGTTGTAGTGTTGTTGATGCTGATATTAATAGGTTGCTAATCCATTCTTCAGCATTCTGAAGGGAGGTTAAAATCTATGCAAGGTCCTGGTTTAAGTTGTTACAAGCTAACGAGGTTAATATTGATCTGTCGAATCTTACTAACTAGTTCAATTATGATTAGAGATCATCTTTTCGTATTGGTTTGTGTGGATACTCCACTGTGCTCTTTTTAGCTCACATTATGAAATGAAAATTCTGAGTTATTCCACATTGTCATCCTTTTCTAATCTTTACCATAAACACACTACAATTGAAAAAAAATGAGCATCAAACATTACATTTTAGAGTCAAAAATTCCAAGGAAACAAAAATTCAAGTGCCAGCACTACTACCACTACTTGTATTATTTGGACTAATTTGAGACTCTTCAAATTCTTTAATCAAATCAGGATCAACGTTCTCTTCAGGCTCCCAAGTAGGATCTTCAATATCAACCCATTTAACCAGAAACTCATTTTTCCCATCATCCCCAATTCTCTTCCCGAACACACCAACTGCTTCAGCATATTCAAGTCCTTCTTCATAATCTCTTACCAAATCTTCACCAATTAATCTTGCTTTTACCCATTCATTCTCTCCTCCATCTCTCCATTTCACCAAATACTCCAAGTTTTCATCTTTTCCCCTTTTCTCCAAAATCCCCTCCACTTCTGCGTATTCATAAATTGTTCCTTCTAATATCTTCACCACATTCTCCAACCCAATTCTCCTGCCTAATTGCATTAAATTTCCTTTAGGGGTTGCCTTCAAAACTTCTGTAGCTAAATCTAATGGGGTTCTTCCTTTCCCGTCTTCTATCTCCGGGTCTGCTCCTGCTTCGAGGAGTGCCCGTGTAGCTTCAGGGCGGGCATATCCAGCTGCCATATGCAGCGGAGTAAGCCCGCCTCCAGATACATCTTTTCTGTTCACATCAGCTCCATATGTTGCTAGAAGCATAATACACGTGTCAGACCCTAGACCTGCAACAAAGTGTAGAGCTGTACGGCCGTCGGAGTCAACAGCATCCACATCACGTGCAGAAGATTCCGGCTGCTCCATGATTTTCTTCAGCTCATTAGCATCAGCCTTTTTAGCGGCGGTCCACCAAGGAGTTTCATAATCCGAAACGACGTCTGCTGCTATGTAGTTAGATGGGACCCACGTAGGTGCATGTTCATCTTTCCATTCTATGAGGTATTCCATGGCGGTCGGAGAAGTGGATGAGACGCGGCTGCCGATGATTCGATTGACTTCTCCATAGGATTCATCTTCATCGTAAGTATCATATGATGTTGCTGTTGTTGTTGGAGACAAAGGGGATTGTTGAGCGAGGAGAGAGAAAGTAAGGTGGTTGTGACGGCGGAGAAGAGGGTGAGGAGAGAGAAAATAAGGTGGGTGTAATGGTGGAGAAACAGTAAGTTTAAGGCGGGAGAGGTGAGGAGTGAGTGAGAGTGTATCCATTTGTTGGAATGGTGAAGGAATTAAGATCAAATGATCTGTGATGAGTTGAGAAATGATGACGGGTGTTGGAAGAGAATGTGAGAGGACGAAGAGGATAAAGGGATAATTGATAAGAAATCATATCACTTTGTGGTTAAGACAGATTTTCCATTTTATAACTCATTTGACTCTTATTGGCTATAAGTTGACCCTTTAAATACAAAGGACCTTTATTTATTATTTGTTTATTTATTTTGATTGCTATTGCTCATAATTTCTAGCATATGACTATGATTTTCAATTCTAACCACTTCAACACAATAATATATACCAAATAGTGTTGTGTGCCAAGTTTCGTGCATAACAAACCAAGTTTGAGCTACTTTACGCGCGAAATTGACAAAAACGCTTAAAATCGCAACTTAACACGTAATTTCTAGCATATGACGATGATGTTCAATTCTAACCACTTCAACACAATAACATATACCTAATAGTGTTGTGTGCCAAGTTTCGTGCAAAACAAACCATGTTTGAGCTACTTTATGCGCAAAAGTGCCAAAAACGGTTAAAAACGCATAAAATCGCAATTTAACACGTAATTTCTAGCATATGACTATGACTTTTAATTCTAACCACTTCAACACAATAATATGTACCAAATAGTGTTGTGTGCCAAGTTTCGTGCATAACAAACCAAGTTTGAGCTACTTTATGCGCGAAATTGACAAAAACGCTTAAAAACGCATAAAATCGAATTTGTGTACCTTTATTGCTGTCCATTTTGTAAATGTCGCTCTGGATGTAGATCCCATTTGTCCACGCACTTTTTTCATTGTGCTGAAACGCATGAGAAAAGTAATACTATATATAAATATATATACATATATACATATATATATACATATACATATACATATACATATATATATATATATATATATATATATATATATATATATATATATATATATATATATATATAAGTATATATATATATATATACGTGTATATATATATATATATATATATATATATATACACACACACGTGTATATATATATATATATATACACACGTGTATATATATATATATATATATATATATACATATATATATATATATATATATATACACGTGTATATATATATATATATATAACACTTCATTAAATTAAATTGGTAAAATAATTAATATTACGTACGCATTCAACAACGCTTTGAATTTTGTGTTGCGAGGCGGGCTTTGAGGTTTTTGTAATGAGTCGAAGACATGCACAGTGTTCGTTAAAGGACATATGACCAAAAGTATCCAATGCAAACTACAAACGCAAATTTAAAATCAACAAATTAGAGATTAGGTGACTTTAAAAATCAAAAGATAAGTTCAATTTCAAAAATAAAACTTACTCTTCCACATATGGAGCCAGAATGAATGTGTGTTTAGATGTAAGGGAATTAGTCAAAGCAGTCTCAATGTATGCTCTGACGTCATCTGGATCATTTACACATTTACTATCCGAAATCGACTCTGGACAAAACCATCCAATTTTTATTGGAGGTTCGCAAGAATTTAGCTCCTCGTAAGCCGCACTAAACTCACAAATAAGAAAATTTTGTTAGTAATTCGGTCATTAAAACAATTAAACAACAATGCCTAACTTGTAAGATAATGAACATCACCTCATGTAGACATGGAAAAGAGCTACGTTCAGCATCTCTCCTCTCAAAAATTGCCCGATGTCACTAGGACTAATAATTGTTCATTTAGTATAATAAGCATCATAATAAAATATTAAAATGCGTTGCAATTTAAATTAGTAAGTGCTTATATATTTAAGAACTATGTACCTGTAGCACTGGCTCTGGAGTTGGCTCCGGATTTGAGTAACGAAGTTTATGTTCTCCGGTGTGGGGTTTTCCCCTTCAGGGGTATTAGTAATGAGCTAGGGTGCTACGGGGGTAATGGGCTCGGGTGTTGGCTCGACCAAAGCGTTAGGATCCCCATGTTGACTTTCTTAATCCTCGACAATCAGGTTTGCCAAGTCAACAATGGGTGCTCCCATCTTCTGCAACACGGCGGCCAGCTTGGCGAGAACGTCCTTCGTAATCTCCGCTCGGAGGGTTGCTACTTCATCCCGCAGCGCCGTTCGGGATTGAGTAGCAACACACTCTTTGCCGAATGCCTTCTGTAACCCCACGCGGATGCCTCCTTTTCCGACTACCCGCCCACTGTGGTCTTTCCCTAAGACCATATGCAATGCGTCAACATTGCCTCTTGGGGTGAACTCCCCCATAGCTTCTTTTTCCTTCCAGCCCATCTGTTCAAATAAAAAGTGACATATATAGCAATTAGTATAAGTACATCAAAGCCAAAGAATACAAAACAAATCAAGAATATACTTAATAATTTCAAAACTCACCACATCATCAGCAACCTTCTTCGTTCCCGGATCATTAATGGTAAATTTACCACTTGCATCTTGGGAATGAAGCCCGCAATACCAATCACGCACTCGATCTCCAGCAGCAGTATTCACGGATGCGGAGGTAGTCGTAGATGAGGGCGTGGATGAACTTTGATTGGGGTATATACCCGCATCCACCCACTCTTTTCGGACCTCATCGTACGTTTTCTGGCCCAAGCGATGGTAAAACTTCCTTTTGCTTGCAGAATCAGAAGCTTTACCACGCTTTTCCTAATTAATCAATAGAAATCGAATGTCATGTATTAGTTTAATGACTGAATCAAAAGAAATAAATTCAAATTGGTAAACTATAATATAATATGAAATACTTACAACTTCTATGGGAGTTGTTCTTTTGGCAACAAAGGCCTCCCAATCCCTTTTCGATATGTGACCCCATATTTCGTAAGGCATCTTCGAAGGTGATTGCTCTCCACCTTCGTTTCCCGTTTTGACCTTTTTGGTCGTACGGGCACGCCTCTTCGTAATCCAGCCAGTTACTAGCTTGGATTTGAAATCTCTGAATCTTTCAGCAACAGCTGAAAGAAACACATTCTTCTTGTCCTCATCGCTCTCGATGTGGAAAAGATTCTACAAAAAAAAATTTTATATTTATTACTGTCAATCAAATTAATTTTAAAATGAAACTAAATGAGTAAAAATAGTAAAGTTGCTTACCACAGTATCATTCCATAGAGAGTTCTTCAAACCCTCTAGAACCTCGTTCCATGCGTGCAATATGGAAGCTTGCGGATACATAGACCCACTTGTTTTCCATATTGCCTACGCCATTTTCCGCAGGGTTGACCCAATGCATTGTATTCCAAATGCATGGGTTCTGTGATTTTGAGGTTTTTCGTAGGACCTCGCCCTTTTCTTTTCTTACTGGTAGTGGGAGCATCCATTGGTAGGGCGTCTTCGGTCTCAAAATCATTGTATATCAGTACCTGAATAGATGCATTGTATATCAGTACCTGAAAGAGTATGAATAGAAATATATTAGAACATAAGCTAAGTAATATTAAGAATATGACTATGATTTACAATTCTAATACGTTCAACACAATAATATATAACATATAGTGTTATGTGCAAAGTTTCATGCAAAACAAACCAAGTGCCAAAAAAGCTTTAAAAAGCTTTAAATGCATACCTTGTGAATCACTTAATTCAAATGTATTCCTTCCGTGTGATCTACACGCATATAACCAACATCTACATCATCTACATCATCTTGATCCACTGATTTTGGATTGATAAAGGGAGGGGAGTCTTCAAAAGCATCATATTCTTCCTCATCCTCAACATCACCTATACCAAGGATACTTCTTTTTCCCGGTACAACAATAGACCATTTTTTATCAGAAGGGTCTACAATGTAGAATACTTGCTTGACTTGTGTGGCTAGTATGAATGGCTCCTCACTATCACGCAAACGAGATAAGTCTACAAGAGTGAATCCACAAGGGTCGTCATTTTTTATGCATCGTCGATTATTATCTACCCACTTACATTTGAAAAGACCAATATTGAAAGTAGAGTAGTCAAGCTCCCATATTTCATGTACCCGCCCGTAGTATACCAATTTAGCATCAACCGGCGCTTGATTCTTCGCACTCGCGTAAAATGTAGATGACGCCAAAATAGAAACCCCACTATTATGTAAATACAATGACTTCTTGTCTTGACCCTCAGTCCAAAATGTGAAGCCATTGACATCGTAACCCTCATATTTGTTGACATCATCACGAGGACCAACAGCTAACTACTTAACAATTTCGGATACACCCTTGAGTTCTTCGCATATTACTCGATTATGAAACCAATTAATAAACGTCTTGTTATGCAACTGCATCAATACCCTATCCCCTTTAGAAAGATGTTTTGCGCGCAATATATCAAAATGCTCACTCAAAAAAGGATGAACTTTCGGAATATGATGCAACACATATAAGTGTGCTTGTAGAAGACTTTCTCGAGGAGGTGTGACCGATTTGGAGCCAATTGTTCCTTTTCCCTCAAGCCTTCCTTCATGTCTAGAGGTGGGAAGTCCAATAGGCTTTGCCATGGCCAAATACTCGGCTATAAAGTTACTAATCTCATCGCTCATAATGCCTTGAATCATACTCCCCTCGGGCTGTGTTGGATTCCTCACCTTGTTTTGTAAAACACCCATGTGTCTTTCAAAAGGATAACACCACCTTAAAAAAACTGGACCCAAAAGCTTGATCTCACGAACGAGATGGACAATAAGATGAACCATAATGTCAAAGAAAGAAGGTGGAAAATACATCTCAAACTTGCATAAAGTTACAATCACGTCGAGTTGAAATGCATCAAGTTTAAAGGGATCAAGAACTTTACTACAAATTGTGTTGAAGAACGAACATAGCTCGCTAATAGCATATTTCACATGTTTTGGCAATATTCCACGGATTGCAATTGGTAAGAACACTTGCATCATTACATGGCAATCGTGAGATTTCATGCTTCCCAACTTCAGCTCACCATTTAGGCTCACAAATCTCTTCATGTTGGATGAGTACCCAGACGGAACCTTAATGTCATACAAACACTCACAAAATGTCCGCTTCTATGCTTTGGACAATGTGTAGCAAGCTGGAGGAAGATAAACTTTGTCATTACTCATCTTTTTCTTACGGCCACCAACTTCATCAGGTCTATTTCTTTTCTTACTCACCTTAACATGTGCCCACAACTCCGGACGAAGACCCTTACATTCAAACCAATCTCGCATGGCCCTAACATCCTTTGTCTTACCCAGAATGTTCATTAGAGTCCCGAGTATGGCATCGCATACATTTTTCTCTATATGCATAACGTCAAGACAATGCCTAACCTGTAGATCTCTCCAATATGGAAGCTTCCAAAAGATTGATTCTTTTTTTCATAATCGGTCTTCACCCCCTTGCACTTGCCCCGTTTTACCAAATACACTCTCTTAACCTGTTCATAAACCTCATAACCGGTCAACGGTCGACGAGCTACACGGTCCTCAACCTCCCCGTTGAACAACTTCTTCTTCTTACGATATTGGTGATCTCGTGGGAGGAACTTTCGATGGTGCTTGAATACGTGTTTGCACTTAGGAATCCACGTGGATTCCATGTCATCGATACATATTGGGCATACTTTCTTCCATTTGTTCTTATACCCCGATAAGTTGCCATATGCCGGAAAATCATTAACGGTGCATAAAAGCATTGCACGCAAGGTGAACTCCTCATTAGCATATGCATCAAACACTAAAACGCCTTCATCCCACATCTTTCTCAAATCGTCAACGAGAGGTGCAAGATACACATCTATGTCATTGCCAGGTTGTTTAGGACCCGAGATAAGAAGCGAAAGCATTATGTACTTACGCTTCATACACAACCAAGGTGGCAAATTATAGATCACTAAAAGTACTGGCCAAGTACTATGTTGAGAACTAAGATTGCCGAATGGGTTCATTCCATTCGTACACAGTCCGAGCCTTAAATTACGAACCTCATCCCCAAAAGTCTTATGCAACCTATCAATACTCTTCCACTCCGGAGAATCAGATGGATGTGTGAGCAAGTGACCTTTCTTCACCCTATCTGCATGCCACCTCAAATTTAACGCATCTTTCTTTATAGAAAACAAGCGCTTGAATTTAGGTATTATTAGAAGATACCACAATACCTTAGCTGGGGGCCCTTTAGCATCCCGAGTCCCTTTACGCTTATAGCGCGATAACCCACACCTAGGACACTCTTCTAAGTTCTCGTTTTCATTCTGATACAACACACAATCATTCGGACACGCATGAATCTTCTGGTACTCTAAGCCGAAAGGACACATGAGCTTTTTGGCATAATATGTCGACTTTGGAAGTTCATTTCCCTCAGGAAGCATCTCACCTAACGCTTCTAATAACATTGTGAAACTAGCGTCACTCCAATTGAACTTTGACTTAATGTTGAAAATTGACAACACTGCTGTTAGTTTGGTGAACTTTGTACATCCAGGGTACAAAGGCTTTTGAGAAGCCTTTGTCAACAAGTCAAAAACACGAGGACGTTTTCCTAACTCATCCTCGACTCTCTCCATCATCTCATCAACACGATCCACATCCTCATCGACATTCTCTTCATCTGTCTCATACCCATCAACATGATCTACTACATCCTCATTGACATCGGCCACATTATTGACGTCCTCAACAACACTTTTCTCTTTGTAAACTCCCTCCTCACCATGCCAAACCCAAACATGATATTGAGGCCTAAACCCACGTCGAAGTATGTGCTCCCTAAGGATATCAACACTATCTACCTTTGATACATTGCCACAACTGACACATGGGCAATAAAAACCAACTCCCCCCGTCCTAACTTGATGTTCAACCGCAATACTACAAAATTCTAATACGCCATCAATAAATTCCGACGATTCAATGCTTCCATACATCCAAGAACGATCTTTTGTCATCCTAATTAGTGTGATCAATTGATTCAAAACAAAATTAATAAACAACTTTTAAACATATATAATTATTTCTAACAAACATATTTAACCCTAAAAATATATAATTTGAATAATTAACATTGTATAATCTTAGAAATATAACATTCAAAATATAAATAATAAAATTAAATCATTTAACATTTGAAATATAAGTATTCTAATTCTAATAATTAAAGACAAGTATAACAACAAACCACATTTCTAATAAAATATGCAAATAATTAACAAACCACACAAACCACATTCACAAATAATTACTAAATATGCAAATAATTAATTAACAAACCACATTTTTAACTAAATTACTAAATTACAAGTGAAACAATAAAAATATAAACTTGCAAATTTACAAAACAAATAGAAATTACCTTGATTTCGTGGGTTATGTAATAATCTACAAAGAAAAAAAAATTAGCACTAATTTTCAAATGTATTATATTGAACTTGCAAACCACATTAAAAAGAGAAATATAATAATACCCTATAATTTGATGTTTATGAAAATTCGAAGTTTGAAGTTTAATTTGATAATGAACAAGAACAGTTTTGAAGAAATGATGAACAAGAGCAGTACGAATTGAAGAAAATCGTTGTACTGTTTATGAAAGAGAAGTACGATAATGAACAAGAACGCGTTTGAAGTTAATGAACGAAGGAGAATGGAACGAAGGGTTTTTGCGTTTGAAGTCTGGAATGGAACGAAGGAGAGTGAAGGAATTACTGTTGTTCGTTTGTGCGTTTGAAGTTAATGAACGAAAGAGCGAGAATGGAACGAAGGTTTGTGCGTCTGGAATGGAATGAAGGAATGAAGGAGAGAACAGAAGCTTAAGGGTTTCTAATGAAAATATAAACGCTAAAATTTTAGGCGCCATTTTAATACCGTTAATTGCTCCGGTCACAGACATAACCGCAGCAGTTATGAATTATTCATGGACTATTTGTTGCGGGCACACATACAACCGCAGCAATTGTGTGTGCAACAGAGTATTTGCTGCGGTCAAAGACGAAAACCGCAGCAATTAATGGTTCTTTTTTTTTTATTCTTTTTCCTATTTATTGCTGCGTATATGCAAAAATCGTAGCAAATGATAAGCAGCAAATACGTTTTTTTCCACTAGTGCATGCCCCTAAACTCAAAAGATCTTATCTATGTTCGTAAGTTTACTCGTGATAATAGAGTTTCTATTGAATTTGATCCTTTTGGTTTTTATGTGAAAGAATTGGGCACGGGGAATATCCTCTTACGGTCTAATAGCATTGGTGATCTTTATCCTTTTTATTCGACACATGGAGCTGCAATCCCGTCCTCTCCACATTCGACTTTTTTATCTTCTAGTATTTGGCATTCCCGTTTAGGTCACCCGGAAAACGACCTTTTGCATTCCTTATATTCTTATAATTTTATCTAATGTAATAAAACTCCATCTTTTGGGGTGTCATTCTTGTCCTTTGCATAAACATGTTAGATAATCTTTTGTTTACTCTCAATTTATGAGTACTAAACCTTTTGATATTATTCATAATGTTGTATGGTCTTCTCCCCGTGTCAAGCCCTTCGGGCTACAAATACTAAAAATGAGCTACCTAGCAAGATTGTAAATCTACAACTAAGAAAAGTCCAATTCCTAAAGTTATGTAACCAACTTTTTGATATATCAGAACAAAATTTATATGATTTTGTGCCTCCTTTAACAAAAATAGCTATGTCTACTAAAAAGATTATGCATGTGCCGGATCCACACTAGGGATAATCGTAGTTTGGATATAATCGTCCCTAGACCTAGACCCAAGATTGTTATAATTGTGATTTAGATCGTAGAATCGTATAATTCTAAGATCTATATAGTCATAAGCGATCCGAGTCAATCATAGAACAGAATTCATGGAGGATTTTATCTTGTCGTGTCATGATTTTTATCTAGTTCAAAGTGGGACACAATCGTGTTCACGTCTTCAACCCATCTAATATAACTAAATCCCTACAATTTTATCTGGTTGTGTCATGTATTTTAGCCTCCCCTTGTGTTTTATGCCACTATTCTCTTGAATTTTGGTCTTCACTTGTGTCATCTACTTGTTTAATCATGCTTCACCAATTTGAACGAAAATGATACAAAAAAGTGAAATTGCAATTCAAAGTTAATAGAGTGAATAAAGCAATTGGTTGTTATATGTTTGTATTGACATATTTGTAAGAGTCAATAATCCTTCTGCAATTCGTTAAAAAAAACAAGTACACTTAAAAAGTTGAATTAATTTGTTAAAAAAAAAGATTAGATTTTATACTAGAATAATTATTAGTAAAATTGCATGATTGTGATGATTGGCTTTAAAAGTTAACGAATGATTGCCCTTTCTTTGAATCTCAAAAGTGAAATTTGTTTTTTTTTTTTTGAAATAAGGCAATAAATTATAAATCTTAAAATAGTTAGGGTACATCAAAAGGAAAATAACAATTCAATTCTCGTTATTCTCCGTAGTAAGTGGAGAAGGCGAGACTACAGAAGCCAATAAACAGTCTAAAAATTCATCATGACACAGATACATTTGACTGAAATCAAAAATAGTAGCATCGTCTCTAAAGATCGGGAAGGCAGTGAGCCTAAAAAGCCTAGCTATTGACGCTTGGTGGGAAAGACAATCCACAATGTTTCAATTAATGGTTCATTTTGAAAAAAGATAGAAGTATATCTTGAAACTTGATAGTATCGCTTTTGATCTTTGAAAATGAGATTGTTAATATTTGGTTATTAATTAAATTGGAAATTTGACGATCTGTATGTTCTGCACTATTTAAATACTTATATGCATAAAGTTAATCCATTAGGATGATTTACATCATCTTAAAGCTTTTAATGTCTGTTTGGTTAGTAATAATAAAAATAATTTATAGTATAAAATTTCATTAAAAGATCCATATCATTCCTATGGTGATAAAATTTTAATCATAAAAAAGTTTTTTGTTTGTAAATTTCTATTTGTAAATTTCCGTTACCATCAAATACCACCTCTCCCAATGATAATTAAATTTTATGAAGAAAATGAGATAATTGAAATTTGACAAGTATGACCATCAAGGTACTAAAAAGATTTTTCAACCAAAACTACTTAATTTTTTTTGTACGTGAGGGGCATTAGTGTATGATGATGCAAGTCTTTTTACTTTTAATAGGAAACTATATAGTGCTCATGCAATGAGCGAGCAACTTTTTAAATATTTTTAATATTTTTCTTAATCATTTAAGAAATAAAATGAAAAATATTTTATAAATAATTGAAAAAAAGTAAATGGGAGTTTTAATTGCGAACACAATATATAATTTGTAGAACACAAAATAGTGGCTCACATGTTAGCTACAAAGCAAGAGGATTGTACAAAGGTACAAGAAGCATAAACACATAATTCATATAGTTAGCTTCCTCAGTACTTATTTGGAATACCTAATTATTAAGTATTGGTTTTATTCAAAAAAAAAAAAAAAAAAAAAAAAAAAGGTCTAATGAGCACTAATGGCATAAATTATTGCCCTTTCCCCATTTCCACTCGCAGTAGTTAGAGCAACAGTCGTTGTTAAAAGTACAACCATTGGTACCACTTTGTAAACAACTTGACTGGCACAGATGACCACCTTGCTCGTACCATATGCACATACGAGAACAACATTGCCCGTTTGATGCACATAAATACCCGTTTTCAAAACAATTAAGACTACTCTCATAAATATGTTCAATCATGGCTTCTTTCAACCCATCAACATTCTTCATCAATCTGTCTTTGCTGTCGTCCTTCAATTTCAGTTCAAAAGGAATAACCAGCTCCTCCTTATAATTCTTAATAGTTACTTCATCCGAGGACGATCTGCTTCCCGCTACCATTGGTGCTGTATGTATCATTTAATATAAGATTTATCAAATCAGCTTCCTACTTTTTACAATGTATATAAGGACTCAACAATTGATACAAACCCTAATTTCTTATGTTTGGAAACCATATTTTTACTTTAATTTTTTACAAATTAAAAAAAATTGATTTAATTTTAATCTAAAATTCATCTTTGTATTAAAGCTCTGAAGTAATTCAAGTTTATAATTCAAAAATGAAGTCTCAAAAACTTATCGTTCACAAATTCTACATTCATACTTTAATAATTAAAAACTAAAATTTAAGTTCAAATATTTATTTCCAAACATTAATTCAAATAATAATTAGTATGGCTAGCTAATAATAATAATAACAATAATAATAATAATATTAATACCTAAAATAGTGAGCACCATTAACGTTGAGATTAGAGGAAAGTTGGGAGTGGAAGCCATTATCACTGATGATTGCATGCAAATTCAGTGTGTTTAAACTTCCTTTTATACTCCTATTATAGTAAGAGAAACTAATACACGTGGAATAAAGTATACTCCACTTCATTTGCATGCGTTTATCTCATTCACGTGTCAAATGTTGACATCCACCTTCAACACTTGCATGTCTTTAGAATGTGTGATCTGATGCAACTGTCGATTCAGATGTTTGACGTTTGTACGTGTGAGAACTTTCAACTTTAAACTTCAACACTTCTTAGCTTTTTCGATGTTATCGGGGTGGAGTATATCGTTTCTGTAACTACCTGTTAAAATATCGAATATATATATATATATATATATATATATATATATATATATATATATATATATATATATATATATATATATATATATAATTATTTAATTTAATTAATTATTTGATTATTTAATTTAATTAGTTATTTGATTGTCTAATTATTTAACTTAAATTAATTTATTTAAGTGGTACGCGTGTGTTATCGCGTAATAAGTTTATCGCTAGAGTTATTCAAAAGTGATCCGACCCGAAAATCCGATCCGAAATTGAAAGTAAGCCGACCCGAAAATGTGTTCTTTTTTTAGGTTTATCGAATCAACATTACCCGACCCGAAGCTATACCCGAACTGGTTGACAACCGAAAATGGGAAAACTGAACTCGAGTTGTAACCGATTTTTCTAACAGACACATAACCGTTAACCGAGATTACCCGAACCTAATAATGACTAACCCGAGTCATATCTGACCCGAATCATGCTCGAGACCAAACTCAATCCGGCTAAAACCGACTTAATCCAAACGAAGTTTAGATCGAACTACTGTAAACCTGAACCAATTTTTTACATAGAAGTATGATCGACTCATATTCAATCATCTTATTAGTTATTTTAATAAAGTTATAAATATTTTAATAAAATAATTTTATAAATACATGGTTTCATATATTTAGAGTTAATAATCAATAGTCAATGTTTATTTAACTACTTTTAATCGAATTAGATGAAAATTGATAGAACTTTATAATTTTAATTTCTGGTCAAACAAGTAAAAGTAACAATGTAATAATGATCACTAATTTGATTTGCATTTTCACTATTTTGCTTTAAGTAAAAGAACCTTATCATCAATTAAAAAATGACTAACAACTTAATCTTATACTGACTCGATCAATAGTAATTAGTAATTCGCAATTCGTAGCCGAATTCTACTTGAAAAATACCCGAACCCGATCTGCACCCGGTAAAATCGAACCAATTATTAACCGATGACAACCCGAGACCGATTAAAACTCGACACGAACTTCAACCGACACCGAACTGATGCTAACCCGATAGCTCGAATAACCGATCTTCAACCGAACTGTGACTAACTCACCCGACCCGAGTATGACCCGTTGCAACACGCATGTGAAATACAACCGATCCGAAATACAATCGAATCGAAACCGACCCGATCACCCGAACGAACACCTCTATTTATCGCGTGACGGCTTTTCGTCTAACAATTAAACCAAAAAATTAATTAATTAATTA
>NC_080053.1:6152155-6153905 GCF_026212465.1 Amaranthus tricolor | reverse complement strand
ATATATATATATATATATATATATATATATATATATATATATATACATATATATATATACATATATATATACATATATATATATATATATATATATATATATATATATATATATATATATATATATATATATATATATATATATATGTATATATATATATATGTATATATATATATATATGTATATATATGTAATAGGAGGATTCATTTGGGAAGTAAGAAGCCCCTTTGATATCTCTGCATCTGCAAAGAATTCACGATGTGAAAACACAGAGCCAAAGGGCTGATCTTTGAATAGGAAAAAGAGTGGATCTGAGGGGTCCCAAATGAATTGGCTTATTCGAAAAAATCCCTGTTCTTTGGAAAATCTATCTCGTGTCTAGTACTGCATGGTTCCACTCTGCAAGAACTCCGACTCATTCTCTTGAAGCTCATCCTCTTTATCATAAATGATCCGCTTGCCCCGAAATGACCCGGCCCAATAGGGAAATCCCAATTCATTGGGCCTTTCGATACAATCAAATAGAAAGCCCCAGGGGTTCCATATTCTAGGAGCCCAAACTATGTGATTGAATAAATCCTCCTCTATCTGTTGCGGATCGAGGGCTCCTTCCCCTTCTTCCAATTCCGATTCGTATTTTTCATAGAGAAATCTATGATCAAGGATAGAACAAGATCCATTTTGCATCATATCTAAAGGATCCCTTAGTTCGGACCGAAGAAACAACGTCACTCGATCATTCTGACTGCAATCTTTTTCTGTCCGTGAGGATCCCACCAGAGCGCCTTCTACTTCTAATAGGCCATGAACTAGATAAGAATCATTCTCAACGAGTCCATAAGAAGTGATCCCATTTTTTTCATCGGGTCCGGGTAGAGACCAAAGATCTTGAGCGACCGATCCGGCAGAACAACTCAAAAGATAAAGAAGTATCGTTAATTTCTTCATGCTCGTTCCAAGTTCGAAGTACCATTTGTACAAATAAGAATCCCCTTCGTTACATGATTTCTTCTTCATATAGATAGATATAGGATCTATAGGGCAATTACTTAGAAGTACATTTTGTGCAACAGCCCTTCCTATCTGATAGAAAAGGATCCCATGATCCTGAACCGATCTTACCTGGGATCGCAAATCCCAAGTTTGTCTATGAAGAGCGGATCGAATTGTATTAATGTCTAGAATGGATTTCTTCTGTGTAATACTAATCGATAGGGCCTCATTGATAAGTGCTACAAGATCTCGTACATTGGAACCAATGGTTATGGACCCGAATCCATTAGTATGGAACATTTTCTTTTCCAAGTGAAATCCCCTAGTATATGAAAGAGTCAAAAAGTGCTTTCGTTGTTGTGGAATACGAAGCCTTCGTATCTTAATGCATGTATTTAATTGATTCGGGGCTATTAGAGCGGGATCCACTTTTTGCGGAATATGAGTCGAAGCAATAACAAGAATATTTCTAGTAGACCCTTTTTCACAATCCCTGGAGAGATAGTTCACTAATAGACCGAGGGATAAGTAATTCGACTCATTCACATCCAGATCATGAATGTTTGGAATCCATATTATGCAAGGAGACATTGCTTTTGCTAATTCGAATTGAAGGGTGATAGAAAATGGGTCTATTTCCGGCATCATATCCATAGTTAGCAGCTCCAGCTCCGTATCAAGGTCATAATCGATATCGTCACTAGCATCAATATAGTCACTAGCATCAATATCGTCACTAGCACTAGCATAAATATCG
>NC_080053.1:6062155-6149655 GCF_026212465.1 Amaranthus tricolor | reverse complement strand
TGCTATGTTTGAGACGCCCTATCGTTGTGTTTTCTGCTGATCTTATTCAGACTCCAAGCGATTCCCTATTCCTTCCATTTGTCGATTTTATTCTTCACAATATATTCATTTTTTTTTAAGAATACGAATTGCGGGCAAAAACTTAATGAAATAGGTCCAAGATCCCCTTGAAATAGTAAGAATCTGGCCCCCTTTTTTAAGGATATTTTTTTTTTAACCTCAAGTACCATTTCAAATTCTTGGGCGTCATTCAGCGTAGACCCCCCTTAACTAATAGATGCTAGTTGAGGGTGAAGCCAGCACGCAGTACACAGCATACAGGGGGACGAAATCAATACAAGTAGTGGGGAAAGCCGGCCGAACAAGCAAGGCCAAAGCCAACTGCTGACCTAAGAAGGACGCTTGCGGGAGAGTTTATAGTTTCTCGACAGGTGAATGCTTTACCAAACTCGTATACAACTCCTTTCATGTGTATTGATTTCCGCTTATTACATGCTTGGTTTCCTAAACGATTTCTCCCCAGCACCCCCTGACCAAACAAAAAAGCGGAAAGCCAAGATCTCTATAAAGCGAAGGAAAGAATACAGATGTGAAGCAGAGAAGGAAGAAAGACGAATGCTATGAGAGCTTGGACGGAATAAGGTCTAGTGATTGCAGTTCCTCTCTCAGATAGACCATAAACCCTTCATACGCAATTCGCAATTCTTCGATCCATTCATGAATGCGCAAGAGAAAGCGCTCCATCAGACTAGAGGGAAGTTGGTCTTTCTCCATGACCCCACCATCATCAATTTAAAACTTTCACAGCACGGACGCAATCAAGAAGCTCTTAAGAGATTATTTCGGTATCTATCTAACAATCAAGGGCTGACCTTCCTGCTTGATTTCTCGATCCAATCTCGCACTTTTAAGGATGTTTTCTTACAACCATTGAGAATCTATAGCGCTTAGCTTCCTACCCCGGATAAAAGAGAGATCAGAATAGAGGTAAGGGTTGAACGAACGGTAGGCCCAACTCTGTAGACTTAGCCGGAAGCGGGGCATTCCACCGATTCGACTTAGGGAGAATAGCTTTCTCCTATAGTTGCTTCTTTCCGTTACTAGTTGACAGAGTGGCCCCGAGTGACAACTGCTTGCCCAAGAAGGGCAGGGCTGAAAGTCCCAGCACTAGAAAGAGAAAGAGGAGCATCCAATGAACACCGGGAGAGGAGTAGACTGCGGAAAGACATACCAGGGAACAAGCAAGCAAGTCCGTCTTTTCGGGTTCAGGCATGGTTCATCCTCTAAGAAAGAGTAGATGCGAAGGTTCGGATCGAAGATCTTCGCGAAACGGCCCAAGCGAAGATCGGCACTCGAAGGCTTGAGGAGCAGCCCTCAAAAGGGAA
This sequence comes from Amaranthus tricolor, assembly GCF_026212465.1. NCBI lineage: Eukaryota > Viridiplantae > Streptophyta > Magnoliopsida > Caryophyllales > Amaranthaceae > Amaranthus > Amaranthus tricolor. The sequence goes on along the minus strand of NC_080053.1, from coordinate 6,148,270 downwards.
AGACGCGGAGACGGCAGACTCGCCGGTCAAGCAAACCGTTAAGGCTGACTACAGCAGACCGGGGGTTTAAATTCCTCTTTTCCTTAGTCTTGCAACTAAGCTCTTCGAACCTTATTATTCTAATAAGCTACTACATAACCTTATATCTATAGTATTTTTACCCTGGTGGATCTCTTTATCATTTCAAAAAAGTCTGGAATCTTGGGTTACTAATTGGTGGAATACTAAGCAATCAGAAACTTTTTTGAACGATATTCAAGAAAATAATCTTCTAGAAAAATTCATCGAATTAGAGGAGCTCCACTTGTTGGACGAAATGATAAAGGAATACCCGGAAACACATCTACAAAAGCTTCGTATAGGAATTCACAATGAAACTATTCAATTGATCAAAATGCACAATGCGGATTGTATCCACATGATTTTGCACTTCTCGACAAATTTAATCTGTTTCCTTATTCTAAGCGGTTATTCTATTCTGGGAAATAAAGAACTTATTCTTCTTAACTCTTGGGTTCAGGAATTCCTATATAACTTAAGCGACACAATAAAAGCCTTTTCGATTCTTTTATTAACTGATTTATGTATCGGATTTCATTCGCCCCATGGTTGGGAACTAATGATTGGCTCTATCTACAAAGATTTTGGATTTGCCCATAATGATCAAATTATATCTAGTCTTGTTTCTACGTTTCCAGTTATTCTAGATACAATCTTGAAATATTGGATTTTCCGTTATTTAAATCGTGTATCCCCATCACTTGTAGTGATTTATCATTCAATGAATGACTGAAAAGACGAAAAAGGGGTATACGGATATAAATCGAATTCGAATTTCGAACGCGATGTTTGTTACTTTGTACATAATCACAGCATTACAAAATTGACTTCCTCTTTCTATTTATACCCATCTAAGACGGGAAGTTTCTCCCATATTCCAGTAATAAACTATTCTTTCAGTAAATTTAGTTTTCACTTAAAGTAAATAACAGAATCGGGGATAGGGAACTATACTAGCAACCTACCCAATTTATTGTAGAAATTTTCGGAATCAATAATTGGACCATGCAAACTATAAATACCTTTTCTTGGATAAAAGAACAGATTACTCGATCCATTTGCATATCGCTCGTGTTATATATAATAACTCGATCCTCCATTTCGAATGCATATCCCATTTTCGCACAGCAAGGTTATGAAAATCCACGAGAAGCAACTGGACGTATTGTATGTGCCAATTGCCATTTAGCTAATAAGCCCGTGGATATTGAAGTTCCACAAGCGGTCCTTCCAGATACTGTATTTGAAGCGGTTGTTCGAATTCCTTATGATATGCAATTAAAACAAGTTCTTGCTAACGGCAAAAAGGGGGGGTTGAATGTGGGGGCTGTTCTTATTTTACCTGAGGGATTTGAATTAGCCCCACCCAATCGTATTTCTCCAGAGATGAAAGAAAAGATAGGCAATCTTTCTTTTCAGAGCTATCGCCCCAATAAACAAAATATTCTTGTAATAGGTCCCGTTCCTGGGAAAAAATATAGTGAAATTACCTTTCCTATTCTTTCCCCGGATCCTGCCACTAAGAAAGATGTTCACTTCTTAAAATATCCCATATATGTAGGTGGTAACAGAGGAAGGGGCCAGATTTATCCTGACGGAAGCAAGAGTAATAATACAGTTTATAATGCCACAGCAGCAGGTATAGTAAAGAAAATTGTACGAAAAGAAAAGGGCGGATACGAAATAAGCATAGCGGATGCCTCGGATGGACGTGAAGTGGTTGATATTATCCCTCCAGGACCAGAGCTTCTTGTTTCAGAGGGTGAATCTATCAAACTTGATCAACCATTAACAAGTAATCCTAATGTGGGTGGATTTGGTCAGGGAGACGCCGAAATAGTACTTCAAGACCCACTGCGCGTACAAGGTCTTTTGTTCTTCTTTGCATCTGTTATTTTGGCACAAATCTTTTTGGTTCTTAAAAAGAAACAGTTCGAGAAGGTTCAATTGTCCGAAATGAATTTCTAGATTCGTGGATTTATCAATATCAAACTTGTAACAAGAACAAAATTAACAATTATTTGACAATATTGGACGATCAATAAATAAAAAAATTATGAGAAGGTTCTTTTTGTTTGTTTATACTTTTCTTCTACATCTACCAGAAGTTTGGAATTACTTGATACTAGATTATTACTTTTAATATATAGAAGATTGCGAAGACGACTATTCTACTTTTTCACCTTTTCCAATCAAAATTTGGATATTATCATATGATATTTTGGGTATTTCAATATCATAAAGTGTATCAAAAGTCTTCTATTTGAGAATCAAATTCGGCTGGATACTAGACTAAGCGGGGAATATAACGAAAAGAAAAATGAGGGGAACAAATGATTCTAGATAGGATTCTTTGCCTTCCCGGTCTTCGACACACGACAAGGAATTTTACAATACTTGTCGTGTGTCGAAAGAAACGTTAATGAGTCTTGATTCCCTTTGTCTTAGTCGGAATTTTTAGTCTTTCGCGAGATTGAACTCTTTTTCTTATTATTACACGTAACACGTATTAAGGAGTGGACAAACTGAAAAAGTGAGAGGGAAATATATTGAACAAATGGAACTTCTTGCATTCTATTTAATCTAGAAAATATATATATATATATATATATATATATATATATATATATATATATATATATATATATATATATTTATAGATATATATATATATATATATATTTATAGATATATATATATATATATATATATATATATATATATATATATATAGATATATATATATGTATATATATATATATATATATGTATATATATATATATATATATCTATATATATATATATATATATATATATATATATATATATATATATATATATATATATATATATATATATATATATATATATATATATATAGATATATATATGTATATATATATATATATATATGTATATATATATATATATATATATATCTATATATATATATATATATATATATATATATATATATATATATATATATATATATATATATATATATATATATGTATATATGTATGTATATGTATATATATGTATATCTATATATATATATATATATGTATATATATATATATATATATATATATATATATATATATATATATATATATATATATATATATATATATATATATATACATACACACACACATAGAGACATATCATCATTAATAAATAAATTTTAAAAATTAAGTTATTTGATTCTAATTTGTTAACATTGTAAACTCAATAATAATAAGTAGTCTTAGTTACCAATAACACAGATTATTAGCATAATGTTTACATTAGCTCTACATAATAAAGATTATACTCCTAACATAAGATCCTTTTTAATTGTAAAAGTATCACCCTTGGATGAATGCCTGAGTGGTCCGAAAATTATAATTTAAGCAATACGTTAAGGGTTCGATTCTGAACCAAAATAATCATTAAACAAAATGGCTGATCTCAAAAAGAGAGAATTCAATGCCTTATAATTAATGGGTTATAATTTTATACAATGGGCTTTAGATGTCAAATTATATCTAAAAGAAAAAAGTTTATTATACACAATAATTGAACTTAATCTTGCCGACAGAGGAAAGGGTATTGAAAGAAATACCATAAAATTGAGGAGGATAAGACAAAGGCTGCATTAATTTTGAGACACCACTTAACCGATAGTCTCAAACATGAGTACACCAATTATGAGGACCCAAAATTACTTTGGGAAGAGTTAAATGAAAGATTTGTCCATAATAAAAGTGTACTTCTCCAAAAAACCATCGATGAATGGCGAGAGTTAATATTTTAAGATTTCAAATCAATTAATGATTATAATTCTGCCCTTCATGATCTAATCAAATAAAAATTAGTCTATTGTGGACAAATAATAACAGATGAAGAAATGATAGAAAAAATATTATCAACCTTTCACGTCAATAGCTTTTTGTTACAACACCAATATCGTAAAAGGCATTTCAAAAAATATCATGAATTGTTGAAAACAGTTCTTGTTGCGGAACAAAATAATGAATTATTATTGAAAAATTAAAACAGGAAGCCTGTAAGGTCTATGCCCTTTATTGAGACAAATATGATTGAGAGAAATGTGCGTCATCGAGGTCGTGGGAACTATTTTATAAGAGGTAGAGGTCGTAGAAAATATCACGAAAAAAGCGGCACGAATACCTTTGAACAAGGAAATTTCTATGGCCATGGTTGTGGTCGTGGTCACGGACATGGTCGTGGCTGCAGGCGTGGCTGCAGGCGTGGCCACATTTATGAAAGAAATCTATTTGCCCCCCGAAATGGTAATTTAAAACAAGTCCAGAAACACAAAAGCACATGCAATAGATGTGACATGACTGAACATTGGGGGTGAACTTCTTGTACCGCCAAGCATTAGAGGATTTATATCAAGCTTCCTAGAAAAACAAAGAAAAAGGGGCAGAAGCAAATTTTGTAAATGAAGCAAGTACATATGGGCCCATCTTAGATGTCTCCGATTTCTTTAATGAAGATGTGAACCTCCACATAATTGATCCCTAAGAAGAAGATAATTACTTCTTTTAAGATGATTAGATGCATTTTTTGTTTCTCTAACTTGTTTTCCCTTTTAAATTGATAAGTTGCTATTTTATTCTCTACTTATATTTCGTATTGGGCTTTTTATTAATAATATAAATTTCTTTTCTCTTGTCTTAGAATGTAAATGTCAGTAAATGGATTAAAATTTCATTGCCACCTTGACAATAGAGCAACACATATGATATTGAAAAATAAAGAATATTTTTCAAATCTAAAATTGCTTCAGGCAATTGTCAATACCATATCAGGAACAACAAAATTAATTGAAGGCACTGGAAAAGCATGCATCATACTCCCTATGGGGACAAAATTAGTAATAAATGATGCACTATACTCGAGTAAATCTCGAAGAAATCTTATCACTTTCAAGGCAATACGCCAAAATGGTTATCATGTAGAAACCAAAGCCAAAAATGAAAAAGAATTCTTATGCCTGGGAACAGAAAGTAATGGCATGAAAATTATCCTTGAAAGGATGCCAGCATATTCATCAGAATTGTATCTCACTTATATACGCCCGATTGAAATAAATATTATAAGACTAGACAATAAAAAGCTATTCACTCTATGGCATGACCGCTTAGGTCATCCTGGCACTGGGATGATGCATAAAATAATTAAAAAATTTAATTGGACATCCACTAAGAAATATTAAGATTTCCCCAGTCAAATGAGCTCTTATGCACCTCTTGTTCTCTTGGAAAATTTATTACTAGACCATCAGTAAATAAGATTATTATTGAATCTCCTATATTTCTTGAAAGAATTTAAGGAGGCATATGTGGACAATTAATCCACTATGTGAACCATTTTGGTACTTCATGGTCTTAATAGACGCTTCCACACGATGGTCATATATAAGTCTTCTATCAAGTAGAAACAATGCATTTGCAAAACTACTTGTACAAATGATCCAATTGAAAAATCATTTTCCTAATTATACAATAAAAAAGCATTAGAATGGACAGTGCTGGTGAATTCACATCTCAAACTTTTATGATTATTGCATGTCAATATGAATTAAAGTGGAACATCCCGTGCCACATGTTCACAAACAAAATGGTCTTGTTAAATCATTAATTAAGAGATTGCAATTAATTACAAGACTACTCCTAATGAAATCAAAATTTCCATCATCGGCCTGGGCTTATGCAATATTACATGCAGCATCATTAATTAGGCTAAGACCTACAGCTTATCATAAATATTCGCCAATGCAATTAGTGGCAGGTCATGAACCTAATATTTCACATTTAAAAATCTTTGGATGCGTTCTATATATGCCCATTGCTCCCCCTCAACGTAAAAAAAGGGTCCACAAAGAAGAATGGAAATATATGTCGGTTTTGAATCTCCATCAATCATTCAATACCTTGAACCATTAACTGCTGATCAATTTCAAGCTAGATTTGTTGATTACCATTTTAATGAGACAATATTAGGGGAGAGAATGTGGACTTACGGAAAAGAAATAGGGAAGTTATTTAGAAAGCAACACATTTAGAATATTTAGACTCAAAAACAAAATCACGTTAACAAGAAGTACAACGAATCGTTCATCTACAAAGTATTGCTAACCAATTATCTGATGCACTCACGAAAACTAAGAAAGGTACAAAATCACATATAATAGCAGCAAATGCTCCTGCTCAAATAGAAATTCCTAATGAAAAGGCAAAAAGTGATGAAATTTTTGTGCAAAAGAAGCGTGGAAGGCCACTTGGATCAAAAGATTTAAAACCAAGAAAATTGAGAAAACAAGAAGGTGCACCAAATGATACTCAAAATGAAAGTTAAAATAAAGGAGAAAATCAGGATAAAATCTCCGATAATGAAAAATAAGAAAATGAAATTAATGAAACCTCAATAAATTATATTTTCTCCAAGAAACAATGAAATCGAAAAAGGATCATTCCAAATGAATCTTTTGCTTATTCCATAGCTGTTGATATAATAAATGATGAAAATGATCTTGAGCCAATATCAATAAATGAATGCAGAAGAAGACCTGATTGGCCAAGATGGACAGAAGCAATTGAGGCAGAGTTAAAATCGTTAGAAAAATGAGAAGTCTTTGGGCTTTACAAACTCCAAAAGGCGTAAAAAGAGAAGTTTTGAGCCACTTGGTTCATAATACTACGCCTAGAAATTTCTCGGCGAATGGTTGCATAAGCCTTGTCAAGGGTTGGTAATGGGTCTTGATTAAGGAGGTCTCGACGCTATTTATCAAGAGAATCGTTAACTCCGGCTAAAAATTGAAACAACCTTTGAGTTTGAATAAAAGTATTGAAAATCGTGATGTCCTCTGCATGTTTCATTGGGTTAGGCATCTGACGATCAATCTCTTTCCAAATATCTTGTAGTTTGCAATAAAAGGCTTCAATGGAATCATCATTTTGTTTTAGCGAGGCAACCCTTGAACTCAAATCAAATATCTTGTAGTTTGCTATAAAAGTCCTGAGCTTTCCACAAGTCCTGAGCAGTAGGGTAGTCTAGAAATTGAATTGACAATTCCCTTATCGATATTTTCCACAATCAAAGCTATAACTTTGGAATCTCTTTGATTATTGTTGATAGGATGAATCCGTATTAGATGGAGGACTGGTTGTAAGGTGGTCGAGCATCCCTTAACTTTTGATTTCAATATGAATCATTCTACACCAGGTTGTGTAGTTATGATATGTGAGTTTTTCAGTCACTTTGAGATCAGTAGATACTAGTTCACTGGGTTTATTATTTTTATTCATTTGTTGAAAAATCTAGAACATTTGTTCCAACTAGGTCATGGATACCATTTCAATTTCAGTGTTTTTGGATTCTTGGTCGACCATTTCAATTTTTAGGTAAGCTGGGTATGGTAAATGATGAAGTCTGGAAAAAAAAAAGGTTTTACCGACCCCGGAATGAACCTTACGGCTCTAATACCATGATAAAAATTATAATGCGGAAAATAAAGTAGATTAGGGTTTGGGTTTGAATATTCGGTTTTTCTTATTCATAATTAGAGGAAAAACACCCCCTATTTATACAAAAGATCAATGACTTAAACATAGAAAATAGAATAACAAAATATCTTAATACCCTAAAATAAGAGAAAATATTATAACAATATTTCCTAAAATAAGAAGATAAAATAATATTAAGGTTTATTTTGTTCTTTATTTTCCTACAATAGAAACAAAAAAAAACAAAAAAAAATAAATAAATAAAAGTGGAAAGTAATATATTATACTCCATAAGGGGTATTGAGTATTACAAAAACTGAGTGTTGTTAAGTTTTTAAAGTAGTAGCAATAAAGCTTTATGTATGTCGTACCAATGTTTATGCTAACTTATGTATATATTGCACATTTGTATCATTAAACCCTTGTATCTATTTTGTTGTATATAGATATATGTTTATTTAGTTTATAATAGTCTTCATGCTTTAACTTATGAATGCTCGGATTTGTGGCGATGAATCATTTTCGCCTGGTTTAAACATTTGTATCATATGAGTTGTAAAAACTTTGTATATGGCTTTATTAAAACATATCAAACAAAAACGAGTCACAAAAATAGGGCAAATGATGCCGAAAATTCCACATAATTTGATTAGTAACGATTACAAATACATACTTCATTCATGACTTACAACCGTTACAACCTAAGATTGCTTATTAAACTTTTTTAATATCCTCTCGGTTTCTTCACCTTTACGAGTCTTATCAATTGCTTCCCTTCTCAGATTATCTATCTCGTTTCTAAGCTCCTCATTCTCTTTATCGAGCTTAATAATGATGTGTTTTTGCCATTCGATGCCCTCTGGATCAACCCACCTAAAGTAGATGCATCCCAACCCTTCATCTTGGAAAAGTGGACAAGCAACATATTGACGACCAAGATCAAAATCGCTCCAATCACGACCATATTCGACTTCATGGCCACAATGACATAGCTCTTCCATTGATTGAGGCTTTGAGATATACTAATGAAATAACATAATAAGTCTAGTTAGAATCAATAAGTAAATTCAATAATAAAATTTATACATTAAACATAAATTCAATAATAGCATTAAACAATCAACTCGAGTGATAAAGTCTCTTACCTTTGGATGCTAACTTGATTGAATTTGGATGGAATGAAATAAGTTACAAGGTTCAAGTATATATAGAGGCTTGATGAACGGCTAGTTTGAATAGTTAACAGCTAGTTTGACCACAAGCCACAAGAAAAAAGTCAAAAAAAGTAAACATGGTTGTTCGCTGTTACTAAGTGCGAAAAAAGTGAAACTAGTCAAAAAAAAGTCAAGGAGCCTATTCGCAGTTACTAACTGCGAATAAGGTTTTGACCCTCTTTGACCAAGGATCCCCTTTGTTCGTAGTTACTAAATGCGAACAGACCCCTTGACTTTTAATAATTTTTGTTCGTTGTTCGCAGTTAGTAAGTGCAAACAAATCCGAACCTAATTTTGGAGAGTTTGACGCTTACAAATGAAAATAAGTTCAAAAGTATCTTATAACATGCTTTTTTTGATAATTAATCTTGTTCATGTAAAATTTTCCCATGCTATGGCGTAAAGGCAACCACATAAAATTCCATTAATCCAACACTTTCTTTTTCGATTGAAGCAGAAACTTACTAATGGGGTAAAGGTGCTTACATATGAAGGTAAAATTAATCCATATACTTGTAAAATTACAACCAGCTAATGAAACACACTTTTTTTATCAATTGAATTTTAAATACAACATAGAAGATTAGATTAGGGGATTACCATTGAGGGCCCTAATTTCTTTTTATAATAACATTTTTTTTGATGGGAAGTTTTTACTCCACCCATTTTAATGTTGCATTTATTTGTGGAATATAGGGTCTAATTTCGTTTCCTACGTTTTCGAAAATGTAAAAACATAATGTTTTTCATTTCCGTTTCGGATCAAATCCCGTTTCGTGTAACTATGCTAGTGCTAAAAGTGTTTGGAGCTAATTTGGTTTGTTGTTTGCCTTTCTGCTCCAACTATTTATTTGGCTTGGATCTTCCAGTTCCTCAATCTGCCTTTTCACTCAGGAAAGAGTCAATTCTTTATGGTACTTAGGTAGATGATATTGAAAAAAGCAACAGAATATAATTCAATCTTTCTCCATTTTAATCAACAGATGGACCGAACTTAAGGAGTTAACGGGCAATCCATTAATGAACTTTAATTCATATGTTGCTCATTGGGATAGCACACTTCAACATTTTATATCAATTTCTACATAGAACAAAGAGTATATCTTTGTGTATCCTCATACTTTAGGTTAAGACAGTAGGAAAAAAAAAAAAAGAGGTACAAGGCATTTTCATAGCTGATCTTCAAGAAATCTACGTCAACAAATGGCTTGCTAAATCTACGTCAACATAGCTGATCTTTTGGCATGCTTCCGTTTGTAATACAGTCATCGTGCCATGTCCAACTGATTTAATTTTACATCTTGTTCCTATGCCAAGGCTGGATGACGCAGATGGTGTGTGCGGCTGACCAGGGTGGTGTTACCGTAGTGGATCATCAAGATGGCTCCGCAAACAAATACTTGATCAGCGGAGCAACCACTGCTATGCTTAAACTGTTACCAAGCAGAGCATAGCTGCAGAAAGGCATAGCATAGATTTTCAATATTACTGTCTACTGTGAAGTGAAACATGGATATAAATAGAAAGTAGCACATACAAAAGGGTGAATTTAACAAAGACCACCAATACCACATCAAGGTTAGCCATTCAAAGAAAATCTATTGGTGTTTGGCAGTTGATATCATTAGGAAAGCCAAGTGCAATGTTACAATAAAGAAAGATGATATTCCTTTGCAAAGACCAAGGTTCATCACTATATTCTAAGCTCGATGCAGCAAATTACCATAAACATTGTGAATTGAGATATAACATACCGCTGCTTAAGGCTTACATGCTCGGGAAAGCAAAACTCCTTTGGGAAAGATTGCAGATTGGCAACCTAATTACACCATTGAATAATCACGTCTTATTCTAGAAAAACAAGTGAAACCAACTAGATTTATGATATATAAACACACCTCTCTTGGTGTAAAATATCTAAGACCCTGGTTCTGCAACGGTGACTCTTTACCTTTCAACTTCGGCTGCAAAGAATAAATATTAAACACAGTAAGTAATCCTCAATAACAACAGTGATTATGAGGAGAACTGCTTGTCATTTATGATAAAAAGAATATTATTTTGCAGAGGAAACCATCTAAATGAAATCATTTTTTTCATAGGTAGGATCATTTTTACCAAAAAAATTTGAAAAGCGTACTACAAAAGTAAATAAATTACAGATAAGAGAACAAAACAAATTAATATCATGTCTGACATCACATCATCACAATAGCAACATAGCATAGCATTTCAAGACCATACATCAACAGGATTCTAGATAGCTTGAATTAGGGTTCCTTTTCTCCTATGGAATACTTGAGAATTAAGCATAAACATGAACATTTTAGTTATATCCCTCATAAGCCAATAAGCCATTGATGAGGTGAATGCAAGTAATACAACGTGCCTGTGCTCTGTAGGTAATGTCAATTTGGACCTAAATGAGCATGATTCAAGATATAATCATAACAGACTCAGCAACAATTAAATGAGAAAGTAACTAGCCAAAAAAGAGCCAGTCCTCTATTCTAGTCATAACTGGGGTGTCGCATCGAATATAGAGGCCCTGTTCATATTTGCTTTAGTTTTCAAAAATGGGCCCTGTAGTATAACAATTTCAAAAACATAAAATTTTTGACTTAAAAGCATTAAACATCAAATTAATTTAAACTTCATCCTTAAATTTATGATAAACATTACAAAAAATTCAAAAAATTAAATTGAATCAGATAATTAAAACGATAGACAAACAAAAGGCAATAATACTAACAATAATCAGATGATAATTTATCACTCACGTAGCAATAGTACATACAATATCTTATATTGTCGGTCCCTCATGCAATCAAAAACAATAATTTGATTTATAAAGTAAGTAGATTAGAAGGATTAAAATTGAAAAAACACGATTTCAAATGCTAGAGAAAGTTAGAGAGAGGGCTTCTAACCCAGCTATTTCTCACGTGTTGTGGACTGCCTCTGCTGGTTCATCTTCAAGCAGCGGCTAGGGTTTTTGCGGGTTCTCCGGCTGGCTGTGGTCAGGAACTGTGGGTTAATTAGCTGGTAAGTGGTCTTAGTCAGCGAATAGGTATGCGGTAAGAGTGTTCTCAGGCGGTAATTGTAGTGCGAAAATTTCCGACTGATTTAGGGGTTCCTGAGTCTGCTGGTTCGTTTTTCTAGCAGCAGCTAGGGTTTGTGGGGGTTTCTCCGGCTGCGGCTAGGCCTGCCGTCCACTTCCGCCGGATGTGGTCAGGAATTTGTGGGCTAGTTAGTTGCTGAGTGGTCTCAGACAGTGAATAGGGCTGCGGGAAGGTTGTTCTCAGGCAGTGATTGTTGTGCGGTTTCCGGCTGCATTTACGAGTTCCTTAGCGTCTTCTGGTTGATTGCTGCGCGTATTTCCACCTGCCGCAGCCAGGTTTTTGTGCGCTGCTTGTTTGCTGGGTGTTTATTGTGTTTTTTTTTCCCGGCTACATCCATGGGAAGGCCTAGAAAGAAACCACCTATCTCACCCGGTAAGAGCAAGACAGTGGTTAATACCACTAGAAGCCTGAGAAGTGACTCATCTCATGGAGTCGCCGAGGAGGACCAAACACCAACAGCAGCTGAGCTTGCGGTAGTTCACACAGAGGTTGAAAGGCTCAAAAACATCTTGAAATCGATTTTGGAGAGGTGAGTGGTTCCGTTGGGGTTTGTGTGACTGCTGGTGCGAGTGGTTCTGTACCCCAAACGGCTGCTGTTGGGAAGGTGGCTGTTGCTACAGTGCCACCATTGGTCTAAAATGGAGCCACACAGCAGCTGAGCACACAAGAGGCCGTTGCTGCGTCCAATCCTTCTGGGCATACGAATGCTCGAAACTCCATGATTTCGGATGGTATAGCTCTTAACTTTTTCGCTCCTTCTATTTCAAATGGCATTGCTCGTGTGGTTGTGGATAAGGTTGAGGTGGCTAATTAGAAAATAAAATGGCAATTTTCATGTGCTATGTTTGTTGTTGGCTATAAACCTAGTCTAGCAACTGCGTTCATTAAGGTTAAATGGCCAATGCTAGACATTCTTTCAGCCATTCTTCATGAGAATGGATATTTTTTGGTCAAGTGTGTTTCTAAAGCTGATGTTAACTTGATTATTAAGGGAGGGAATGTGATGATTGGGAAAAGACCTATGTTGATTAGAAAATGGGATGAGCACTTTGATTTTAAGCGTGATATTCTATGTATTGTGCCTGTGAGGGTTAGGTTCTTGAACCTCCCAACCAAATTTTGGGTGTTAAATCCTTAAGTAGGATAAGGAAGCTTACTTGGGGTGCCTATTGCTGCGGATAAATGCACTACTAATCAACGCAGGGTGAGTTATGCTCGAGTCTTGATTGAGGTGGATGTGTCTAAGCCTTTGCCTAAGGATTCTGGTGGAAAATGAGGAGGGCCACGTTCATGAACAAAATTTCATCATAAAGTGGGTGCCTCATTTTTGTCAGAAATGCGAGGTTATAGGGCGTATGTGTGATGAGAGTAGGCAGGGCCTCAAGAACAGACATGTCGTGAAGGTTGTCAAGAAGAGTACTTTGTCTAAGTAGGGAACTATTGTGCAGGAGGCCTCAAGGTGATGGGTCCAAGTGAATAGAAAAAAAGGAGTCTAAGGGTAAGAGGTATGGAGTAAAGATGCTAGTAGCTTTGATAGTCAACCTAGTCTGGTGGGTTGAATATTGTTCTCTCATTTCCTTTTTTCTGGGATCTTGCTTATATCGAGGCGGTTTGGCTGAGTAGCTCGTTCTAATCCTTTGAAGAGTTGTCGATTTGACTTGGATTTCGCTATCACTGTATTATTTGCCTAGCTTTGTCTTCCTTTTTGTTTCTTTGTTGGCCTATGGAAGATAGGTAGTAGTCTTGGTTTGTAGTAGTCTTGGTTTTCATGTTTTTCTGTTGGCTTGTTTTGGTTGGCCTTGTTGGCGGGTTGTCCGGTCGGTGCCTCCCTTTCGTGTTTAGGGGGTGTTTTTTTCCTTTTTTTAGTCTAGGTTGTAAAAAGGTTTTTTGGAGTTATATATTCCGTTTAATTTCCGAAAAAAAGGATTAAAATTGAATTAAAGATCAACATGCACACACAAAAAAATAAAAGCAAATATGGTTCTACTTGATGGAGAGCATACCAAAGACCGACAAAATTTTCATTTACGCCTTTTATGCAATAGATTAGATCAATAATTCAACATTTAATTCTTATTTTGCAAGACAAAATATAGCTCTACTTGATGGAGAGCATACCATTTGTTTAAAGAATTGGAACTGATCAGAAATGTCAAGTGTTGCCAACGAGAATTTAAGAGATGAATTTGGAAATTCAACGCTGGAACTTGGAGAAGTAGCAAAGAATGAAAACCTAGGGAGGAAGAAAGATGTAGCGGCTTACATGAAATTCGAGGGTACGGGCCTCGGGGGAACTTGAAATGAGAAAGAAACTAAGCCTTTAATTACAATTAAAGGAGATGAGAATGAGAAGCGTGCAACGATAAAGTAATATATGGATTTCAAACTCTGATCCTTGTTGTTACATTACAAAATGTTAACCAACTGCTCTTTTTTTGTTTTTTTTTACATCCGGATGTATGATGCAACATTTAATATTTAGCCCTTTTAGTATGCGGGGTCCAGCTGCCTACACAGTAAAGCGCCTTGAACCGGCCAAAACCATCCCTAAGTCATAATTACACTAGGGTTCCAATAAATGTAATAAACTTAAACTGGTATAGTACCATAAAATACAAATTTTACACCAAGAATTCCACGAAAAACCAAGAAAATACACTTAAATACATGTTAGTATTCAATTGATAGAAGAGCCTGACCAGCTAAACAAATGTAAATACTGATATTAGTTAGCATGTATGCTCCGAGTTTTTCAAAGAAAGACATTAGTAGTCATAGCTAAACGGTTTCAGCTTCATATCAGCTTAAATTCATTTTGAACTGTGACTGAATTATCCTTAGAGTAAAGCTGAAGCACATTCAGAGAGCCAGACAAATATTTTTCCACAGATATCAAAAACAATATTGTTTCACAGGTGCACAAGAAAAGTTAACTATCAATATGTGTATCTATGTAACTTTTGTAGAAGACATACTTGAATTGTTGCCAAAAGGGAGCCAGTACCCTTTACATAACGATAATAACTCTTCGTAAAGCAACAGCATCTCTTTGAATCTGGATATACAATATCTTTTAATTTTGTAAGGAACACACCAAGGTGATAGGATGTACTTCAAAATAAAGATATAGAAGCTATTGCAGCCAATAATATATAAGGATACCCATTGCACTTCCCCACCTCTCGATCAAGCTTAATGGCACAAAATAGTGATCAAATGTGTTGCCATCAGATCCAATCTTCTTGTCCCACCTTTCCACAGATTCAGATATAGAGGGAGAACAACTTGCACATTCAGAACTTTTGGCTTCTGTTGCAATTTGATTAGTGCAATTGTCAAATTCAAGAAACATCTGTACTGGCTTACAGGACACAATCATACTTTCCGAAATTTCCGGTGATTGCTCAGGTGCATTGCTTGTCAACTCATCATCATTTCCAAACAATGGGCTTGGAATGTAAAGAAGTAGATTATTAAATCTTGAATATTTAAAACACGATGGTCTCCTTTTCGCCTACAGTTCGCAAAGAATGAAAATCTTAATTCAATTTTTTAAAAAAATTAATAAACAAAGTAGATAAAACATTACTAAAAGATATAAAAATAAATAAATAAAAATAAATAAATGAAGAAAGCCTAACATCCAAACTCCAAAAGGAATATGCATGAAATATAAGCATATGTTGCCAACATTTGCTGATACTCAACAATAAGTTCTACCAGACCAAATTTTCACAATTTGTGTCCAGAATGCTTTGGACACGCTTTTAGACCATGCAGGAACGAAATGGGTGATAAGAATACAGAAATAAAGACCAGATATATAATTTGGCAGATAGCTTTCGATAATATATATCAAGTTGAACTATAATTGCTTACAACAACTCCCTCTGTTTAGCAAATCATGTTTGTTATATATATTTCATTGGTTTATGTTATTCTTGTCCTAGACCATTGGTAGAAATCTTTGCCATGATTATCGTTTGTGCCTCTATGTTTGTTATTTAAATTTATTTGGTTTGTGTTATTAGTCTATATTCTTGTCATGCGTATGTCGTGTTTTGGGTCTTTTATTTTAATTTGCATGTCTTCTGGAGCCAAAGGTCTCACTGGCCGCAGCCTCCTTATCTATGTAACTTGAAATGCAATACGGTTCGAGACGTGGGACGGGAACGGGAACGGGAACGCTACCTAAGGTGACTCCAAAACTTTGGTACGATTAACATGTAAGATTTAAATTATTTCAAATTACTTTAATTCAAAATAAATTAAGTTTAAATATTAGCATAATTAGATAATAATCAAATAGTTATTAAGTAACTTGAATTTTTCGAAAAGATAAAGTTTTGTTTCAAATCCAATAAAACATTAAAATACATAAATTATGAAAATTTAAAAAAAAGACAAATGAATTAGAGTAAAATGAAGAGACTTAGGACAACTAATAATTTCGAGTTTCGAAAATGTAGGGAACGATCCCATGTTTAAATATTAAAGAGTTAAATAAATATCCTTCAAACTTTACTCTTTAGACTGTATAAGTAGACATCTTTTAGAGAAGAGAACAAAAGCCCAAATAAAATAAGTTCCATGCTAATCACTTTAGAGTACAACCTGATAATAGACTATAATACTAAAAAAAAAATAAAAAAGGAAGTTGAACAGCAGTAGAAAAGTTAAAAAGTAAGAAAGAATAGTCGGAAAAAGTAAATAAAACCATGAGAAAATTACTTTTAAAAATCCCAAGTTTGAATGATTTAATTCTAAGAATATCAACTTTAGATTAATATTTAAAAATCCAAACTTAGGAGATTGTCTAATTTTAAAGCACTTCACCCCTTATTTACTAGTAGAGAGGGTTAGATATCCTACATGACATTACCCTGTTGGACCAAGTGTCTTTATTATAAAAAATCAGTTTAATAAAAAAAAGGGGCTTGTTACATCAATTCCATTGCAAGTGACAACCACCCCAGCCCATACATGGTCACCGGAGACCATGCCCCACTAGCCTTGTGCCGACGAGCTGTCTCCACCAATCTTTTCACACCAACAACCCCCACCAACCCACCTCTTCTTCCATTTTCGCATGATCCACCACACAGCTAATGAAATTTTCACACGAGTCACCACTAAATTCATAGCCACAACATGCCAAACGACCATCACCACTAGCCACAACATGTCATTATCCAATACCAAGTGGCTCCTTCCTAGTCGAGGGTACACAACCTTACCTTTAAGCTAACAAAGATGTTTTATCCAAAGAACCTTTGATTACAAACATCATTAGCAACTCACATAAATAATGTAAAAATTCTACAATGGTCCATTTACTATAGCAAAACCAAAAAGCTGTATAGCTATATCTCCATTGAGAATGGAAGAAAATAAAGTATTATTAGGTTGTTAGGGCAAAATCAAGTTCGGGGATTAACATATGACATTCTTCTTCTCATATATCAATTACAAATTTTACATATTCAAACCTTTTATATCACTAAAAATCTAAAATAATTTGAAATGTACATCTATACAAGATCTATAATTGATATTAGACATATCTCCATAAAATTATATTTTGTTAAATAATTGGTACTCTGATTAGTCTTTTAAATCTTAACTTCATCGTAATTGTTCGGCAGTTATAAAGAAAGCACTGGAAACGCTATCTACCAAACCACTTTCCATGAGTTTCATTTGAATTTATTATTTAGATATAAATTACTCATACTCTTAAGTCTATGATGATATCTATAACTGAATCGCAAGCAGGTACAAAGGCTGCTTTCAAAAAAGATATATATGCTTCCATAGCTGTTCTTGTTTACAACATTTGAAATATGAGAAATGCCACTCACTGGATTATGTAGTCTGTAAATAATACTGTGAATGAGACCAACTCAACTGTAAGAAATCATACAGGACAGCTGACCAGAAAGAAAATTAATGTTAAAGAAGGAGAATGGTTTGAGTCTTTGTAACTAGCTTGAGGCAGTACTTGTGGCTTTTGTAAAAGGCTTGTTTATTTTTGTCAGGATTGGGGGTTGAAGGCGGTCTTACCTAGTAGTATTGCGTTTTCATTCTTTCTTTTAGTAGGATATTATTTTTTTAGTAACAGAAGCTTTTCATTGGTAACAGAAGTTTTTCTCACCAAAAAAGCATTACTCATACTAGGATATTATTTTTTTAGTAGTTTTGATATTAATTCAATAAAGAAATATTAATTTTTTTTTTCTCAAGAAAAATCATGGGCATTGTTCATTAAGAAAAATAGTATTCAACATTCAACAGAATAATAAGTTGGAGAATCATTCCACATTTGCAAAAAGATCAACACCTTGTCAATTTGGTCCGAAGCAACACTTGAAAACCTACAACAGTTGTTGAATCCAATCACCACACACATGCGTCAATACGGTTTATTAGTTATCTTGTTATGTAAAAATGGGTTAAAGTAGTTAAAGTTTGTAATGTAGAATTACTTGACGTAGCTTGGCTTTTCAGAGTGGTTACACAAAGGACACACATGAGATGAAGTTATAAATGGGTAAGAAGTTATCAAGAGGGATTAACAAAAGGAAGTTACGCAAGTAGGATATAGCAGGGAAGTTTATGAGTAGTTGTAAACTACCAATGGACGTGAAGAAAATACCCATGAGTTGTGCATATGAGATTTAATTACCAAATTTCTTTACAGCATCCACAATGGTGGCCTTTCTTTTGGATTCTTAAAAAGTAATAACCACCAAAAAAGTATTATGTAATAACCCCTGCCACACACAATGAGAACAATGCAAAGAACGCAAAAAAATTACACACGATATACCACACAGCTTTGAGTGCTATGTAAACTCCCACACAACTTCGAGTGTAGTGTAAACTCCTATATTGCTGAATTCTTCTTTTTAGTTCTGGCTGCCATACAATGAAAGAATAATACTATATATAGCATCCACCCGGAACCTAAAACATAACAATAGAAAGGCCCGACTCTATTCAAATAACAACCCATCCCAAAACATAACAAATCAGCTATTTATTTTATTTCCTTTCCCCCTTCGCTGGTATGTCTTCAATATAACTGGTGCCTTAGGTGTTACAATACCCCCGGCCCAATTAAGCACCTTGTCCTCAAGGTGTCGATTAGGAAAGGTCTTGAACAACTTAGTAGCATCTTCCCAAGTAGCTTCGGACTCATCCAAGCCTTCCCATAATACTAGCACCTCACGAGGTTTGGTCCCTTGTTGGCGTATGTGAAGAATATCAATTGGGTGAGCATCTCTTTCAAATTCTGCCGTGAGAGGAGGAGGTGGAGCTGCTGTATTGCTCGACCCTTCAGCTTTTTTCAACTGTGAAACATGAAAAACCGGATGGATTTGACAATCCAGAGGTAGCTCTAACTTGTACGCAACCCGACCAATATTTTGCAAAACCTTATAGGGACCGTAATATCGCAGGCTTAAGCTTTTCATTGGGACGGCTAGCCAAAGATTTCTGTCGATATGGTCGAATTTTTAGGTATACCCAATCTCCCACTTCAAGGAACACTTCCCTACGTTTCTTGTCCGCATAATATTTCATTCGTTGTTGTGCCCTGGCCATATTAAACTGTAGTTCATCTAACATTGCATCACGTTCTTGTAACACTTGCTCCAAAGTATCAACAGTTGTATGATTATGCCCAACCCGAACTATATGTGGAGGCACCCGCCCGTACAAAGCTTGGAACGGAGACATCTTAATGGAAAGGTGAGGGGATGTGTTATAACTGAATTCAGCCCAATATAACCACTTTGCCCATTGTTTTGGATGTTCATTGGCAAAGCACCGTAAGTAAGTTTCTACCATTTTGTTTACTACCTCTGTCTGGCCGTCTGTTTGTGGGTGAAAAGCCATGCCACGAAGAAGATGTGTTTGTTGTAGTCGGAACATCTCCCGCCAAAAAATACTCATAAATATCTTGTCTCTGTCAGACACAATACATGTAGGAAAACCATGCAATCGCACCACCTCCTTAACAAACTTGGCGGCCACGTTAAGAGCTGTGAATGGATGTTTAAGGGATACAAAATGTCCGAACTTGGTCAGCCGATCAATTACCACTAAAATAGTATTCACCCCTTCCGAAGTAGGCAACCCCTCAATGAAATCCATGGTAATGTGTTCCCAAATTTGAGACGGAATTGGCAAATTCTAGAGTAACCCAATCGGACTCTAATTCGAAGTTTTTGCTTGTTGGCAATCTGACATTCCCGGACGTAGTTGGTAATCTGTCGACACATTCCCTCCCAATACCATTCTGCAGCCAAACGGAGATAAGTTTTCAATTCTCCCGCATGCCCTCCTAAAGGAGAGTCATGGTATTCTCTAAGCAACACCGGAATAAAAAGAGAGGTCCGAGCCAACACAAATCTGCCTTGAAAAATAATCGATCATGATCAACCGTGAAACCGGTAGAAACCTGTTCCCCCTTCAAAACAGCAACACGAATCCGAACCAAAGTAGCATCCTTATCAACTTCCTCTAGTAATAAATCCCAATCTATGCCATTGGAACTCAACAAGGTGCCTAACTCCACAATCCTTTGGGGCACCCGAGAAAGAGCGTCTGCCACGATGCTACTTCGCCCTGGATTGTATTCGATGGTAAAGTCGAACCCCATGAGTTTCATCATCCAATTCTGGTACTCCCCAATGACCTCCCTTTGTTCCAAGAAGTGTAGCAAACTGAGCTGATCCATTTTTACTACGAATCGCCTACCCAAAAGATAATGTTTCCACTTGAGCACCGCAAACACGATTGCCATCAACTCCTTCTCGTATATGGGTTTGTTACTCGCTTGTTTGCCCAAAGTCTTGCTATAGTATGCAATTGGATGTGTATCTTGCATTAACACCGCTCCCAAACCGCATTGCGCAGCGTCAGTCTCTACCACAAATGTTTTATGAAAATGAGGCATAGCTAAGACAGGCACCTGTGACATAACAACCTTGAGTTGTTGAAATACCCTTTTAGAGTCCTCATTCCAAGCAAACGCATCTTTTTTGAGTTGATTAGTTAAAACCCTTGTCAACTGAGCATATCCTTTCACGAACCGTCTATAGTATCCTGTAAGACCCAAAAATCCCCGCAACTCTTTGATATTCCTTGGAGATGGCCATGTCTTCATTGTACTTATTTTATCATCATCTACGGAAACGCCGTCTGCAGATATTATGTGACCAAGATAGGCAACTTTGTCCACCGCAAAGTCACACTTTCCCCCATTTATTACTAATCGGTGTTGGCGCAAGCAATGGAAGACTTTCTCTACATGGACCCGATGTTCAGTTTGCCCCTTGCTATAAATATGTCATCGAAAACTACTAATACAAACTTGCGGAGGTATGGTCGAAATATCTCATTCATTAATGCCTGAAATGTTGAAGGAGCATTTGTCAAACCAAATGGCATGACAAGGAACTTGTAATGTCCTTCATGAGTTCTGAAAGCTGTTTTGTGGACATCTTGGGTTTTCATTCTAATTTGATGGTACCCAAATTTAAGATCCAGTTTAGTAAACACTGTTGCCCCATAGAGTTCATCCAATAGCTTATCAATCATCGGTATTGGATATTTGTCAGGAATCGTGGCCTTGTCCAAAGCCCTGTAATCGACACAAAATCTCCAAGACCCATCTTTTTTCTTGACCAATATCAACGGACTTGAAAAAGGACTCACCGATGGTTGTATGATTCCCACCTTCAGCATATCTTGAACCAATCTTTCAATCTCATTCTTTTGACTGTGAGGATATCGATACGGCCGAACATTTATAGGATTTGTGCCTTCTTTAAGGGTAATGGCGTGGTCTTGAACTCTGTGTGGAGGTAATTGAAGTTGGGATTGAAATATATCAGCATATGAAGTGAACAAGTCTTTCAAAACAGCAGGTACTTTCGCCTCTTGAATACAATTCTCAATGCCATTGAATTCTACTAATATTCCCCCACCTTCTCTTCTCAATACTTTTAACATCGCCTTCAATGAAATTTTCGAACGTTTCAAAGACAGATCCCCAATGAGCATAACTTTCTGCCCTTGCCACTCAAACCTCATAGTTTGTGTCTTCCAATTAGTCATTATGGGACCTAGAGTTTCCAACCATTGTACTCCCAAAATTAAGTAAGAATTGCCCATGTCCAAAGAGAGAAAGTCTTGAATCAAAGTGATGCCCTGGATCACAAGCTGGACATTTCAACATACTCCCTTTCCCACTATCTCTTCCCCATTTCCCAGTAATACTCCAAACTTTTCGCAATCTTCACAATTAATTCCCAAACGTTGCACCACTCTAGCGGAGATGAAATTATTTGTTGCACCCGGATCAATCATCACAATTACATCATGTTCTCCAACTTTTCCTACTACTTATAGTTTTAGGATTAGTAATGCCCACCACTAAATTGAGAGAAATATTGATGGCCTCCGATTCTTCTTCCTCAAGTATCTCTTCCACATGTAATTCTTCCCCAACAGATTCTTCATTTTCCTCTACCCCAATCAACACACTGATTGCCTTCTTACTACAAGCATGATTCAAAGACCACTTCTGATCACAATGAAAACATAAGCCCTTAGCTCGTTTCTCGCTATACTCCTGGTCAATCAACCGAAATTCCTTGCTGCCAGTCCTAGTCGACCCTGTCTGGCTGGGTGGAAACCGGTTTCTTGCCGGAATCGGTTGTGGTGGGGCTGGTCTGGAATTGCTGTTCGCGAAACTAGGGTTCGTAAACTGAGAATTTGAAACCCTAGAATTTGAATTGGGAAAATTTGGTACTGGAGCGCTGTTATGGATTTTTGCTGGTATCTGATTTTTTTGAAGGGTATTTGAGTAATTATGTACCACCATTTGTCTTCTTCCAAGCCAAGAACAAGAGTTTTTCTTGTCAATTCGATCGGCCCAGATCATGGCTTCTTCCAAGGTAGTTGGCCCCAACACTTTCAATTTCGCCTTAATATCCCACCGTAGGCCCCTCAAGAAAGCACCCATCATCACCCTTCCTCCACCAGATTCAAGTACGTCAACCGGGTCACAAATTCTCAACGATAATCAACCACCGATCCCGTTTGCTCTACAGACATCCACTGTTCATACAAATCACCATCTTCAGTTGGTCTAAAATGCTCCAGGATCATCGCCTTCAAGTCTTCCCATCGCCTCATCGGTACCCGTTGTTTCAGCCATCGATACCACATCATGGCTTCTCCCTCAAAACTAATCACAGTGGCTTCTACCTTTTCTTTTTCACTTAATTGATAAAATGAGAAATACGTTTCCACCTTCAATATCCATTCATCGAGTTCAAACCCATTAAATGGAGGTAAGTCCAACCTTCTTGGTTTCCATCTTGACCCACCATGTGTATGTTCTTCATTTTGGGTCTGTGTACTTTCTTTTTCTTTTCGGTAGACCCACTCAAAATTTTGCCCATCATCCTCCAAATTCCGGTTCTGCGTCACCCCTTTTCTTGGCACATTTTCTATATGAATTCCCATCTCAATTATCTTGGCTTGTCCCTCTATTAAGATAGCCAAAATTTGCTCTGTCTTATCTTGTTTCTTGGAAATTTGCTCCACTGTAGAAACCAAATTGTCCTTCTCTGAGTTCATGATAAACTCTTTGATTTTTGCCACTTCTTGTTCTAACAAATCCAATCTTCCTGGAGCATCTGGATTAATCATCTTGGCTCGAAAGAACCGCTTTGATACCTATTGTGATAATCCCTACCACACACAATGAGAACAATGCAAAGAACGCAGAAAAATTACATACAAGATATACCACACAGCTTTGAGTGCTATGTAAACTCCCACACAACTTCGAGTGTTGTGTAAACTCCAATATTATTGAATTCTTCTTTTTAGTTCTGGCTGCCATACAATGAAAGAGTAATACTATATATAGCATCCACCCGACACCTAAAACATATCAATAGAAAGGTCCGACTCTATTCAAATAACAACCCAACCCAAAACATAACAAATCAGCTATTTATTTTATTTCCTTTCCCCCTTCGCTGATATGTCTTTAATATAACTGGTGCCTTAGGTGTTACATATTACTCGAACATCCTACTAGGCATCTCTATATTTTAATGATAGCATCTTCTTTGGATGCTAAAATTAATCTTCCAATCGTTATAATGGATCCTACATTCCACCTAAATAAAATTATGTTTTTTATTCTTATAAAATTAGTAAATATGTTAATATAGATATTGAATAAAATTACTATAAGGACGAGTCTCCCTCTTCAAAGATCCATTTGAGTTGTTTATCGAGGAGGATCTTTGTTCACACCATGGATGTTGAGAACTCCACTTTTGATGTTCATTGAATTTCTATCTTTATTTGAGTACATTATATTAATTGAGCCAAAAACTATCTTTAGGTTGAGATTTAGATTTTTAGTACTTTTACAATTAGAAGTATTTGTTAAATAAATGGACCGCTTGTAGTTTAGGTTAGTATATAGAATCAAATAGGATATACTTACTAGTGTCTTATTGGTCTTGTAATTCAAACGAAAGAGTCAAGAAGCCCAAGGAGGAAGGCTTTCCTCCAATATCACTAAAGGAACGAATGAAGGAAGTTGTGTGCAAAGTCAAGGCCAAATCTCAATGCAAGATTAAATCATGGATCAGCTTGGCCCAAAGTTATTGGATCAAATTGGTTCAAAACATCAAGGAGAAGCAAGGCCTCATGTCACACATGGATCAAGACTCATTGATTGATTCAAGTCATCCAAGCCCACAAGGAACTTGAGTACAAGATCATTCGAGACCTCTTGAATTGGACATCCATATTAAACCTAGTTTTATAAAGTTCTTTCAATTTTATTAAAATTTTATTTCTTTTAGGACTCATATTTTGTACTTCATAAATTAGGGCACTCAATTATCAATGAATCACGTTTGAGTGATTAAAAATTTGGAACTTATGTTCTCTCTTAGTTTCTTCATTAACTCTATCAGGATTGGGAGTGAGTGAGATTCGCCCTTGCTTGATTAGGAATTAAGCCAACCTAATTTGTAAACTTAGGAAACATAAAAATTTCTTTTTGTGGTGTTCCTATATCAGTTAGATAGCCAAGTGTGATGTTGTTTCAACCATTAACCATTATGATCATCAATCATCCAACATTTCATTGTTCACCGTCATCATCACCAGCCAACAAAACTTACCATTCATCCTTCATCCACTATTTATCCATCATCATCATCTTTTAACATCTTTAAATCGCCATTCATCATCTCCATCACAAAATATATTTTTTCTCCATCCATTCCACAAATATTTTTTTCCATCCTTCACCAAAATTTATCTTTTTCAATTCCATCCACAAAATATAACTTTCCATCTCTTATCAAAAAAATAAATCTTTTCATTTCATAAACAAATTCTTCAATGATAAATCATGTATAAATTTTGAATTTTATTCCCTGCAGTAGCCTAAAATCTTTAATGTCCATCCCTAATAAAATTCCTAAATGCTTAATTTTCTATCTTTACAATCCATCCTAAACTCTTATCTTGTCTTTCTGACCATACTTAAATTTCAAATTCATAAACCTGGATTCTAATTGATTCCAAACGCCTAACCCATCCCATCCTAACCACAAAAAGCTTCTGCCTTTACCCATAAATAACCAATTTTTCAAATCATATTAGTAGCACACTTGGCGCAAAACAATAAAGCATCAAATTTTAAGCATACGAAACCCTATTGTTAATATGGTGTCGTATCAATTACTAATTATTATTAATTTGTTTCTTATAATTATTATATGGCTACTTGATTAGTAATTTATATTATTTATTTGTATCATTTAAGAGTTTATTATTTTTGATAATGGATCTTAAATATTAATTATCGATAATATTCAATTTCTATCATTATACTTCACATCAGTGTCACATGATTCGCTAGACTCCCCGCGAATCACGAATCGAAAAAAGCGCGTTATGGTCGATTTTGGGCTGTTCTTGGGCAAATTTGAGCGAATCGCGAATTCAAAAAGCGAATTATGTTACACTGCTTCACATGAATATTTTTTTAACCTGAAAATGTGACAAAATACATGTATGTGTAAAGTAAAGAATTTGAAAACAAAGCATTTCAATAAAAGAATATTGAAAATATAGATTCAAGCAGGAAATAACATGTTTAAAAAAGGAAATAATAAAAAAATATATTAAAACTTCACAATTCAACAATCTTCTAAAAAATTACAGCCAGATGTCAAGTGGAGTTTGGAAAAACAAAAAAATATGTGCATCAATGCTGATGCTTTCTTGAGCATCTTTGGTTATCTTTTAAATTTGGGCAATAGTAAGAATGAATTTGAGGTCATTACAAGATTATGAGACTTTGTCCCATATCGGTTGTATGGGCAACTAATGTAGGAATTATTTGGTAAATGGGCTCTTTCACCTACTAGGCTAGTCTTTTGGGTGAGTTCGCTTATTTATTCTATAACAACATCTCACTTGAGCATCTAACTCTAATGGTAGCACCCACAAACACCCATTCCTTTCTCCTTTGAGCATCTCCTTTGGGCATGCCATTGGAGATGGGCTTACCCTCCTCTAAAATCAGTTGTTTTTCAAGAGTATTAAAGTCCCTCCTGAAGATGGTTGTTGATGAGTAGGACGTTAAGAAACTTCCATGATAAGGAGGTTATTTTATCTCAAATGTAACTTGTGTAGGTTAGCCTCCGATTTTGTAAAATATTTTACTGATTCTTGTTAATTTAATTAGTCCTTTGCTTTCTTATATATATATGTAATGATATATCACTCATTTAAGTGTTGTTAACATATTAAGAACGACTGAAAACTTTGTTCATCCTTGTCTTACCTTTTATTCTTGGATACAAATTACAGTAAAAAAAGTTTCTTTCATTTATGACTTAGGCTCTTCATATGTGACCTTCGAAGCCTTTAATACTTGGTGTGGTGAGTATTATTACTAAGCCTTAGAGATTCCCTAACTATCCTTCCTAACTCATCCATTATTACGCCAATCTACTTAAGCATTGTTGTGGTGTTGTCTTATCAACAAAGTTCATGTACATTCTTAAATATAACATGTTCTTGATTTCTTCATTCCCTATCAACTTTCTACCCAGAAAATAGATCACTCATCTCCATTCAACTACAACGTATCATCTCCACTATCTAAAAATTTTGTCCAATACAGCAACCTTTCTCTTAAACTCACGTCAATCAGCAAATTTATTTTACAAACTACTCGCATTGCCATTGTTTCATCCACTTCGCCTTCTTAAAATCTTCCATACGCAAATCAAGACCTCTATTCCCTTTCTAGCTTGTGTGTAGCCTTGAATCTCAAGCTTGAATACAATATAAGATGAATATTGCTTCTGATTTGTTAATTATCGTACATGTTGGCAGCTACACAAACAACAATCACAGTACAAAAGCACCACTAATTTTAGTTTATGCTAAGGTACAGGAATACAGGACCAGATTCACCAGTGTAGGCACACTTGGTTCTCAGCAATCATGCAGCCACATTTCTTTTCACATCATTCACGACTAAAAGAGAACTCGTGGGCTGAAAACCAGCTGGACGCCAAGACTTGTGCAACTAACCAGGTCATCATTAGAACAAGAAACAATGAAATGTTTGTCTTATATATTGATCTTTTTAACATATAAAGCTTGCACAAGTGATGTAAAATAAGTGTTCTAGTGAAGCAATAAAAGAAGCCAATGTGTTTTAGGCCTCCAATTGAAAACCAAGCATTATTTCTCCTCTACTCCTTTCCCATATTGTGTTTTAATTTTGTGTGTTCTTGCCGATTTTAGAAAGATGACACAAGAAGAAAGGAAGCGAGCACAATACCAAACAAAAGTAGCGTGGCCTTGAGTATGGTACCCCGAATTGCAACGGGCTTAGAATAAACTCCTGAATAAGATAACCAGTTTTTGTCAACACTTCAACCATCTTGTTATGAGTGTTAGATATCTACAAAAAAAAAGAAATATATTTCAATAGCAATAAGAATTTAGAATACATCAATAAATTCCTAGGTATAGTTCTTTTAGGTGTACCTCAAAACCCACAACATTTTCCACAAAAAGCATGAACGGAGCAAAGGACAGCTGAGGTATTAGCTCGAGAATGTTAAGGAACGAAAAAGAGCGAGCATCACTTGAGTCCTTCTGAAGGCCTACAAATGAACTGTTTGGTAAACAGCAAGGCACAAACTGAAAACCAAATGCAACACAATAACTAAACATTAGATCATCCACCTTGTCTCGTATAAGGTTGACATGGTGGGGAAAGGAGCCAAGCATCTGCTTGATATTTGTTAAGATCAGCTGCAGTCAAGCTCTGAATATTACCCTATACACAGAAAAGAGTAGGCATTTCACTATCAACTAGAGAACTGTATCAAGAAGGCTTAAAATAATTTGGGTTTGAGAAAATTTCAAGGAGAAAGTAAATCTTCAGAAGTAAATTTCATTTTATGCATTGTAATTTTGTGAAAGGTCTTTGGACTAGGCTTTTTAAGATTGGTGCCATAGTATTAAAACTCGGCCGAGTCAACTCGGAACGGGCGATTTAACACGGATTTTCAGTTCACTGTTCCGAGATCTCGCGATTCGTAACGTTGTGTAAGAAAATGGCGCATTAAGATGCAAATCGGCCGATTTTACCGTTTTAAACGGTGTATCTCGCTTAATACAGACGAATTCTATCTTTATAGGCGAGATTGAAGTAACCTACCATTGGAGAAGGTACAACTGACCTTGAAATAGATGAATGCTCGAGGACGATGAAGTCTGGTTTGAAATTTGATAGAATATGCGAATTAAAAAGTGAATAAAATATAGTTTTTTTTGGTGTAAAGACAAAGTAGGCTGTTTTTGGGTAAATATGTATTAGTATTAGTATTAGTGCTTGGCTACTTACCTTTCGAACTTTATAATGCCAACAATTTGAATGAAAACAAAATTATTACATTTATGGGCGTTAATGAATTAAATGGTGAATTAAACATTAAATTGGTGAATTAAACATTAAAATTGTGAATTAAACAAAAACTGGATGCTACAATGTGGAAAAAACTTACAAAATGATGAATTAAACGGAATTTAACAAGAACTTAACGAAAAATGCTACGGCAATTATTTTGTGCATAAACTGGATGCTACCATGTGGAATTTTCTTAAAAAAGTGCTACCACTGGCATTTCATGAAAACTGGATGCTACCATGTGGAATTTCCCTAAATAAATTTGTGTTTTTAAGGTAAGAATTAATTAAAAGATAGAAGATATTATTTGTTTTAAAACCCAACAAATTAAAAAAAATTATCCAACTATATTTCCAACGCACGATGGACATTAAGTATTAATCACAACAGCAAAGGTCCTATCCACCTCAAGTGGTAGGGTGTGCATTATTCATCTATGGGATCATAGGCTCTAACTAAAATTTATTTTTAAAATGAAAGCCCTCACATGGGGGCGAGTGAGCCCCTTGAGTCCGCCAATGTATTGTGACTATGTAATAAAGTCTTTATGGTTACTACAACCAAAACCAAGCCAACAAAACCGAAAAATCATTCGAATTGATGGCAAAAGTCGTCGTACACCCGTCAGTCCGTCACCACTTGCGCGAAGATGACTGTGACTAAAACCATATTGTTTCACTATGGCAGCATCATCACCTCATTTCTCTAATAGCTAAAATCAAGAAATTTAGTCCTTTTTTAAGTACTGAGCATATCCTAACATGTTCCATGTCTAAAATATAAATTTCAAAGTTAATAACATGAGAATCAGGAAGATGACACTCTCACATCTTCCAACTTTAAAGCAAGGAACACCTAAAGCAACTAAATTGATAAGTTTAGCATCCTTGTCGATAGCTATCAACAAACTCAAGGGGACACAAGAATATATATCTATTACAGGATATTGCGGTGCAACTAGAAACCTTTCGCTTACCAATGTGCAATTAGTAATCACTTTCTTCTACCTAGACTCAAGTAGAAATTTTTTCTTCTACCAAACTCCAAATTCCTCTTTAAACATAGCAGTCTTATATTACTTCTTTTCAAATCAAAAAAACACAAACACTGAATCAAAAAGCCCTTACTACAACCCTAACTACTTCATTATTGGTCAGAAACAACTCAATTTTGCTGGGTAGAATGCCAATAACGACAATACACCCGACTAATTTTATAAGACAATGTGACAAGTATACAGGTAAAATCAAAGGGTTTACCTGAAATGGGCGATGACCAAAATTATGCTGGTAAACATCATTTGCAACATCATTAATCTCAAAAGCTTCAACAATTTGAGCATTAACCCCAGCTCTCATTAGGGAATATCTCTATACATCTCAAAAGTTTTGTAAAAAATAAAATAAAATAAAATAAAATAAAATAAAATAAAAAAACATATCAGTATCAGTAGAGTATAAAAAAGAAGGTAGAAAGAGCAAGTATTATTGAGAAAGGAAAAAAGAGAAACACCATGCCGCCGATGCCACTGTAGAATTCAAGGGCTTTGAGAGGTTCATTTTCGTGGATTTGCCGGCCAAAACCCTTCGACATTGACCGGCTTTGATCGCCAACGTTCTCTACAAAATTGTGTCTAGTGTATGTTCAACTAAGATTTTGATGGATCGTGCAGCACTTGTACAATCTGCATTTTCGGGGCATTTGATGCGTCAAAATGGGAATTTGGGGATAGAAAAGTAAATTGAAATTCAAAATTGATTGTTGGAAATTATTAAAATACTCTCTTTTATTCTCTATAAGTGTTTCATTTGCTTTTTATATATCGTTTATTTCTTATTCTTAATTTGTATTTATTATTAATTTATAAGTTAAAATATAGTTAAGTGGGATCTTGTTTGATTCGTCTCAATGCAAGGATTATTTATATCAACTTTCCATAATTTTTAATTATACATAACTAGAGATATTAAAGATTGAATAAGTGTATCTGATAAAGTGTAAAATTCAGATAGAACACTTGTGGTGAATAGGAGGGAGTATAACTCAATCTCATAACAACGATTCACCAATTTATCATTTTTAAAATTATTTTGACAATTGTAATATTTCTTATTTAGTTTATAAAATTTACCAATTTAAAAGGGTATAAATGTTTTTTACCATTTTAAAACAAGTCCCGCTCATCCTCTTGGTAATAATTTGTTAGTAGGTCTTTTGAGAGACCATTTCTTTGAGAGACGGCTCCCAAAGCTCGACTCAATTCATTAAAACACCTACTATGCGCACGCATTTCACAAAACACCTACAATAATGTTTAGTAGGTGGTTTGTATACCGAAGTATACATGTAAACAACTACTGCACATAATATAAACTCCTAACACCAAATAACTTAAACACATACAGCACATAACAACTCCTACAATACATAACATAAATACATACAACAAATAACCTAAACAACTACAGCACATAATAAAAATACCTACAGCACATAATAAAAATACCTACAGCACATAACAAAAACACCTAAATCACATAACAAAAAC
Organism: Amaranthus tricolor; assembly: GCF_026212465.1. Classification (NCBI taxonomy): domain Eukaryota; kingdom Viridiplantae; phylum Streptophyta; class Magnoliopsida; order Caryophyllales; family Amaranthaceae; genus Amaranthus; species Amaranthus tricolor. The sequence continues at coordinate 6,116,749 of NC_080053.1, read as the reverse complement.
ACCTATAGTAAATAATCTAAACAACTATACCACATAACCTAAATCCTTACAGCAAATAACCTAAACACGTACAGCACATAACACCTACTTGAGAACTTTAACATATTTAAAACACCTATTTGACATACAATGAATTCCTACTTGAAGTATCACAAATGCTTACTTGAGATATATCCTAAAATCCTACCGAATAAGCATACAATTACACTACATTTCGTTTTTGTATTTTTAAAAATTCTAATGGACCGGCCTAATTGAGACCATTTCTTTAAATGACGGTCTCTTACAACAATTTGTGAATAACTTGATGAGAACTAACCACGGTTTTATCTTATTTTCAAACTTAATTGTAATCTCATTCCGATCAATCAATATATGAAATATCCACATTTTGGGATATTTAATTGAAATATCATCCTCTAATCTCTTGTACCAAACACACCCTTTAGGTTTGCTATTTATTAAGCTCCAAAATTATTACAGGATTGGAATTTGATTATTCTTTACCCCATTTTGAATCTTTTAAACAAAAATTGATAAAAATAAAAAAGGAAATTTCCACATGATAACACTAAGTTTTCGACTTTTCCAACAAACATTTTTTTAATTTGCATGGTGATCCCAAGTTTTTGAATTTTGACATATGTTTGATAAAAGAAAAAATAGAATTTTCAATTAAAATCTAGTTTTAATTATTAATTTAAATTCACATAAATATAACTAATTTTAATTATGTAATTATGAACCCAAATTTAATCCATTTTAATAAAAATTGAATAATAAATTACATGCATCAAAACATTATGATATCTAAAACATTAATGTAAAAAATACGGAATATAACAACAATTATTAAACATGTATATTATATATTATGAATCAATAAAATGAGTTAAGAATTAAACATTTTGATGCATGACTTCTACGACAATGTAGGGATTAAGTATTGCAAAGTATTATCAATTTAGAAATTAGTATCAAATAAAATACCTTTGATTAGTCCACTTAGATCTATTTTCTATTTCACTCAGTTATTCTATCTCACTACTAGGTCTCTGTATATTATAAAGGGTTAAAATCGTAATTGAAAATTTATTTTTCAAATAAATTCTAATGTTTAGTAATTGAATACTTTACGTTAATATTATTTATCTGATCAAAATTGATCTTTAATCTATTCTGTGTGAAATTTTAGAATTATACATTTATGTATTTAGTTTAATCTTATATATTAGTTAAATAAATAATCCATGTCCACTTATCAAATGTATAACCTATATATTTCTATTAGAGGGAGATCTTTGAAGTTGGTTCGCCGGATAAAGTGCTCAATTAAATAAACAGATAAAATACACAGGAATAATGAGAATTAACATTCATATTTTACCACCATTCACGATTGTTTTTTCCCTCATCCCTTGCTCCCTCTACATCTTCACAAAGCCCAGTAGCCCACCGCCTACACTCCCATTTGGCGTCTTCTGTCTGCCTTCCCCTCACCACCCAGGCGCCGGCCGGTGATCCTAGATGCCTCAGGCGACACCGGACTTTTGACAAGTGGAGGCTTGAACCGTCGGTTCCTTTAATCTCTTTAGGTTAGTAAATTTCATCCTTTTTTCTTTTTAAGTTTGTATTGTTAGATTATTCGTTGGACCTGATCTTTCGTATACTCATAGTTTTCATTACCCATAAATAGTCTAGGGTTTTCTAAGGGTTTTTTGTTGCAAGAAAAAGGTAGTATAAAAGAGAATTAAAAATGGATGATTATCAAGAAGTGGAGAGATTTGGGATGGATAATGATTTTGAGGGTGGGCAGTTTATAGGGGATGAATTTTTTTATAAGAAACGTAAAGAAAAATCAGTTCAAACTAGGGATGATGTATTGTATGGTGTATTTGCATCTGGTAGCTCAGATTCAGATTATGATGATGACTCCTTTTCTGGGAAGAAGAAGAGGAGAAAAGGGGGGATTGTTAAGAAGCATGATTATTCGAAACCTGTAAATTTTGTTTCTACTGGTATTGTTGCTCCTAATCAAGAGATTGATCGAAATGCGAAAGAGGGTATTGAAAAGCCTAGTGATGAGGATCCGGATGATGGGTTTAAACCCGGGCTTGGGCTTGGAGCTGGGCCGAATTCTGGTGCTGGGTTAGGGTTTGGGTTAGGTTCAAGAAATAGGGCTGAGAAAAGTTCGAGTAGCAAGAGGCTAGACGATGGGGTAGCGGAGGAGGAGGATTTGTTTTTGCCAACTGCTTTTGGGAAGATGATTAAGGAAGGGGCAGAGAAGCGACGTGAGATGGCAAAATTGTCTGGGGGGCGTAAGTCAAAATCAGGAGGGGGAGTTGGAAGGAAAATTAAAGACGGAAAAGGGGGAGATGTCGGGAGTTTTGAGAAGCATACAAAAGGAATTGGGATGAAATTGATGGAGAGTATGGGGTATAAAGGTGGTGGTTTAGGGAAGAATGCGCAAGGTATTGTTGCTCCTATTGAGGCAAAGTTGAGGCCGAAGAATATGGGGATGGGGTTTAATGATTACCAGGAAAGCAAAAACTTGCCGAGCTTGGTGGATGTGCCTCCACCTCCCGAATTGGAGGAAAAACAGCAATTGTCTAAGCAGAGGGAAGAAAAACTATGGAAAAAACAGGCTCGAGCTCGTGCTAAGAAGAAAGAGAACATTATTACGCCAGATGAGTTGTTGGCTTTGAAAGCAGAGGCACAAGGGCCAGATTTGGTACTTCAGAAGGTTGTGGACATGAGGGGACCCCAGGTTCGGGTGTTAACAAATCTGGAAAATCTGAATGCAGAGGAAATGGCGAGGGAAAACGATATTCCCATGCCAGAGTTGCAGCACAACATTAGATTAATAATCGACTTGGTAGAGCTTGACATTCAGAAGATCGACAGGGATTTGAGAACTGAGAGAGAGACTGCCGTTGCATTGCAAAAGGAAAAGGAAACGCTTCAGATAGAAGTTGCTCGTCAGACGAAGCAGATTGATTCAATGGAGGAAGTAGTTCAGGTTCTAGAAAGCATTGAGGAGGAGCATATGTCAGGGAGGTTGACTTTAGAATCCCTTGCAAAATCCTTTTGGGACCTGCAAAATAAGTTCCCTGAGGAATATAAACTTGGTAACTTGTCTTGTATGGCATGCTCCTTTGCTCTTCCTCTGTTGATTAGAGTGTTCCAAGGATGGGATCCACTTATGAACCCATCCCACGGCATGGATGTGATGAGTCGTTGGAAAGGTTTATTGCAGGGAGATGAAGATAATGACCTATTTGAAGATGCGTCTGCCCCTTATTCGCAGCTGGTGGCCGAAGTAGTGTTCCCTGCTGTTCGAATAGCAGGTATAAACACATGGCAGGCTAGAGATCCAGAGCCTATGCTTCGATTTCTCGAATTATGGGAGAAGCTCCTTCCACCTTCTGTGTTACAGTCACTGCTTGATATGATTGTGATGCCTAAGTTGTCTGAAGCTGTGAATTCTTGGGAACCATGTAGGGAAACAATACCAATCCATGTCTGGGTGCATCCATGGCTTCCATTGCTTGGTCAAAAGCTGGAGACACTCTATCAAGGGATCCGTTTAAAATTAGGAACTGTCCTATATAAATGGCATCCTAGCGATAAGTCTGCCTTTACTATCTTATCCCCCTGGAAGACAGTATTTGATGCTGCAAGTTGGGAACAACTTATTGTACGATCCATTCTTCCCAAGTTGATAGATGTGATGCAGGAATTTCAGGTGAATCCTGCTAATCAGATACTCGAACCTTTTCATTGGGTAATGACCTGGGCTTCTTCAGTTCCCATACATCACATGGTCAACTTACTTGAGATACACTTCTTTAGCAAATGGCAGCAAGTCCTGTACCATTGGTTGTCAACAAGTCCAAACTTTGAAGAGGTCATGCAGTGGTACCTTGGATGGAAAGAGCTTATCCCTCCTGAACTTTTGGCTAATGAACGTGTCAGGAACCAACTAAACCTAGGCTTGGACATGATGAACCGAGCTGCTGAAGGTTTGGAAGTGGTTCAACCTGGAGTGAAGGAGAACATTAGCTATTTGAGGATTCAAGAACAAAGACAATATGAGGCTCAGTTGAAGGCTGCTCAGCAAACAAATAGTGTGCCTAAGAACGTGAAAGAAGTAGTCGAGGCTTACGCACAGCAGCATGGCTTGCACTTTAAGCCTAAACCTGGAAGATTTCATAAACATCATCAAGTATATAGTTTTGGTAGTGTTAACATTATTGTGGATTCCTTCAATGAACAGATCTTTGCTCAAGTCCAGGAAGAATGGCCATTAGTAACTCTTGATAAACTTGTAGAAATGCAGAATATTTCTGGTTCAAGACGCCGCTGAGCTGTGGCAGTAGGCTCATACCTTTCTATACTTAGACTGGTTGGATGTTATAGTACTATGTTCATGTGTATGCATATCTATTAGTGCAGTTGTTTAGTGCAAATGAATGTTGTAGATACTTGGTGTTGATATCTTTGTCTTGAAGTAGTTAGTTTATATTACTCATGGAATTGGGAATCTGAAGTGTTGGTAATTCTTTTTGCTTTCCAATTCCTCAATTTAGTTCAGTTAAGACTTAAGGGTCCAATTGCTAATAACGATAACATAATCAACAATTAAGAGTATTTGTATTCTCGTCATTTTAGAACATTTGCAATAACCAGTAAGTGATGTCCTGCAACTTATGGAAATTTGTTTGTCTCATTGAAAGATCTATTCTAGGCTCAGTCTATTAAAACTTAATTAAATTAAAAGTTGATAATAGGATGTTCAAATTAGGAATAGTCTTTTAAAGAGATCGTCTTTTACAAGAACTTGTGAATTTGTTTTGGGTTGGAGAGAGAAGGGAAGGATATATGATGATCATGTCAAGGATTTTTATTACTGACTCTTAAACTTTGATTAAATTTAATTTACACAATTGATTAAAAGTTTAAAGCATGAGATCAGTGTTGAGACGTGTCTTGTTGAGTCAGTTCAATAATTATTTATTTACAAACTTTAAGATTTAAAAAGGACAATTTTAAGACATGAAGATCAATTTCAACATTTAAGAGATTAATTTCAAGGCTTTGAAATGACTTTTAAGTCATTGAGTTTGACAATTTCAAGTCTTAAGTGCTAATTTTAAGATTTAAAAGATTAATTTTAACACTTAAAATATCAACTTTAAGGTTTTAAATTCTCATTTCAATTTGAAATTAGGGTGACTTAAACCTTAAAATTGTATTAAAAACTTTAAATCTTGAAATTAACTTTTTAAGTCTTGAAATTGTTATAATTTTAAAAAAGTTGAAAAAATGTTATGAAAATTTGACTAAATAAGCAAAATAATACTCCCTCAGTTTTTTTATGTTTGTCCTATTTGGGTTTTTCACACATATTAAGAAAAGTGGAATCTTTGTAGTAAATGGTTTTTATTTTAATTAAATAGTAGTGTGAAGTAATGATTGTATTGGTATTATAAGAGAGAAAAGACATTTTTGTAACACCCTTAGAATAGGTCGAACTTTTGAAAACACCTTTAATGAAAAACATGAGCCAAAACCTACTCATGGGAGTATTACCGCTACATCTATTTCTAATAAAATAAATGTAAGGCTTAACGACTAAGAAATAACTTAATAACTTTAAATCCAACAGAGGGTCTTACAACATAAGAAAAGACTGAACGCAATCTATGTCCATATAAAATTTAAACAACTTAAGTTAAAATTTAAACTGAAATACGACTCTAATAAAAGCTATGTTTCTAGATGATCCTCACTCCACGATTCTCATGCAATCAATAACCTGCAACATAAGAATGCAAGAAAAACAAGGGAAAAACTTCCAAAATCAAGAAATTGAGTAATTCCAACTCCATCCCGTAAAACGATTAAGTTTGAAAATGATTTAAGAAAATAAAATATAATCAAATTGAAAATAATTTTAGAAAATAATATATAGCTGAGTTTAAAAGAAAAACAATTTGAGAAAACAATATATATAATATCACATAAACCAATTTATTAGTTTGATATTTAATAATGGCAACCACATAATTAATTTTTAATTTGAGGAAACGAGAACGCCAGTAGGCTGAGGCTTTACCTCTAGGCTTCATCAAGAGGTCGTCACCCCAAATAATTCAAGGCCAACAGAGTAGTCTCAGGTAACCCTAGTTTGCACACCCCTTCTACTTGGATCACAACAAATAGAAGGAAGACCAAACATCATATCAAGTAGCAAAAATAATAATACCTGTCGGCAGCTATACTAACCAAACAGGGCAACCTGTTCATCACTCTTATACTTGGATCATAACAAATATAAGAGCTTCATTTCCCTCGTGTTACACTTTACGTGATTTAATATATTTTAATAATTAGTCGCGTGCACACAAACATATATATATATATATAATCAAACATGCATTATACATTTTATTTTATGATCATAAATTTTCCCAGTAAAAATATATCTCAATAATATTCAATAGCAATATTAATATCATAATATTTTTCTCCCAAATTCAATCGCATTTAAAATCATTATTAAAATAATAATATAACTTTCATCAAAATAATAATATTATAAGTATTTCTCTTTCAAATTAAACCGTATCTAATTTCGTTATCAAAATAATAATATAAATTTTATCAAAATATTAATTATAAATTCAAGTTTGACAAAAATAATAGTAGATATAATTTGAGAATATATAAAACATAATATCATACAAAATAATGTCATGCACCCATTTAAACACATTAATTATCACTTAGCACATAATACTAACGGGATAGTCCTAATTAGATGGACATTGAGAATTACCTTGTCACGCGATCCTAGACAACGTACGCTCCTAATAATCTCGGTCTATGAATCCGCTGTCTTTAATATCGAAATCTTGCGTTTTCTTGACTGAATTTTAAGCAAATGGGAGATGGAGGAAGTAGTTTGTAGGAGAAAAAGGAAGTGTGAGTAATAATGTGAATGAATTAAGAGTAATTGGTTTAATTCATAGTAGATAAGTGAGGTTAGTTATAAGATTTAGAGGGAGAAGTGAGAAGTTATTTGTTAATGGAGAGTTATTTTTATTTTTTATTTTTAAATTTCTAAATTTTTTTTTATTATTTTTTTTATAGAATTATTATTACTATATTATTTATTATTATTATTATTATTATTATTATTATTATTATTTATTATTATTATTATTATTATTTTTTTTTTTTTTAAAAAAAGACGGATGTTAAAATTTTATTTAAAGATTAAATAAAGAAAAAAAAGCAATAATCATTGTCATTAAATTGGAGAGAATTATACAGCAAATGACTGATTTTTGTTTTTCGGTGGCAAAGGGGGCTTTTCATTTTTTGAAAGTTTTGGAGGGTAAATCCAAAATAAGGAAATTATACAAAATCTAAAAAAATAAACCCAATAGCCTATTGGGCAATTACAATAAACATGGATTACAAATTTAATTGAAAGTAATGATTGATTACCAATAACAGCAAGATGATGAGTATAAAAACAACAACTTCATCAGAATTATACAATCAAAATAGTGGCTTCATCATAGTAACCCAACAAAAAAACAGTGGCAACTTGATAACAGTAACCCAAATAAAATTCAGTTGCTTCACCAAATCATAGTACCTCAAACAAAATTCAGAAGCTTCAAAGATCAGTAGCTTCAACGGATCAATAGCTTCAAAAAATCAAAATCAGAAGTGAAGATCACAAGGATAAAAAAATAACAGTCCACAAACTCTTCAAAAATAATAGCCTTAACAGTTCCTTAAAAAAAAATCAGTGCATCATTGCCCTTCAATGGCTTCAGGAATTGAAGATGAGCAACAGGGGGCTTGGTACTTTGGATCAAATGCATATGATCTAGAGTCCAGTTCAGAATCAGAAGAAGAACCACAGAACATGGAAGAACAAGAACCACAACAACAAGATCATCATAAGCCAAGGCTCAACAATTTGTTAAGGCATCTTATTTTTCAAGAAATGTTGTCACTAAAAGTTAGTGACTCACTTCCTCATGGTACATTCAAACGGATTGCTCAAAAATACGGTTATCATCATAGAACCATAAAAAATTTATGGAAACGAGCAATTCAAACCAAAGAAGCAAACAAGCCATACGTTGTAGAATCGAAGTACAAAAACTGTGTAAGAAAAAGAGTGGTGGTACCACCAAACAAAAACGTACTTGCATTAGAGATGTGGCAACATGTTTAGACTTGGCAACGTCAACAGTTTGGAGGTTGATAAAAAAAGGCGAGATAAATGCACATTCAAATCCATTATACCCCGCTTTAACCGATGTCAACAAAATAAGAAGGGTGGAGTGGATTTTGAGCCTTATCCAAGAAAACACCATTTAAAGACACCTAATATACAAATCCATGTACGATTTTATTCACATCGACGAGAAATGGTTTTATTTAACCAAGAAAACGCAAAGGGTTTATTTAACACACAAAGAAAAGGTCCCGTATAGGGCAGCGAAGTCATCAAAATTCATACCTAAGGCCATGTTCTTAGGGGTGGTAGCAAGGCCTAGATGGAATCGATATGGCCAATGTACATTTGATGAGAAAATTGGAATTTTCCCTTTCATCAATATGGTGGCAGCACAAAGAGACTCAAAAAATCGACCAAGGGGGTCAATAGAGATCAAACCGAACGAGTCAGTTACTCAAGAGGTATATAGGAGTATGCTTATACAACAACTCATTCCAGCTATACTAAGAAAATGGCCAAGTGAAGGTCCTTCCATTATTTTTATTCAACAAGATAATGTAAGAGTTCATATCACAAATGATGATTGAAAGTTGATAGAAGGTCGAATTCTCTAGAGTGGGGTGGTGAATTAATAGAAAGTATGGGCGTTTAAAATTTTTGTCTGGAAGAATATCTCAAGAGATTGAGTGACCATTCAAAACTGTTTTCTGAGACAGTTTTAGGTCGATTTGCAGTACTATAACGTATGTGCGGAAAATAAACTTAAAGAATAACACACGATATGTTAACGAGGTTCGGTTCTAAACAACCTACTCCCCGCCTATGGGTTCTTTTTCACTCGTAGGATTCAACGCCTTTTATTAATCGACTTTAAGACAAACAAGAAGATCTCTCTATCTTCTCTCAACACGTTCTTATTTAAATTCATATAAGGTATAGAATACTTAGCAAAAACCAGATAATATAACGTGTAAAATAATATTCAAAATTAATTCCTATTTTTAGCATTAATTTAAATTGTCTTTTCCTATTTTTAGTATCAATTTAAACCATCATCTTATTTATAGGAAACTCTTTAATTAGCGTAGTTTAACAACTTATTTAAATTCAAATATTAACCGTGTACTATAATAATAAAACGTGTGTAGCTTGTACTTTAACATTTAATCATCTAAATATCTTAAACACACATTTCAAATTCAAATAACATAATATATTCAAACGTTAAAAATAAAACGTATAATAATATATTCAAATATTCAAATATACTTTTTTTTAATTCAAACTTAATTTCAATATATTTTGACCTATTAAAATATTTTAAAGTTAATTTTAATAAACCTTGACCTATTAAAATATTTCAAATATAATTACGAAAATAACCTTATCTTAAACATAATTATCTTAAAGGCATTTAAACTTATTTCAAAACTTATAACTTCAACCTTAAGATAAACTTAAGTCATTTAAACGTATTTTAATATTTCGGACTTAAAAAAGATATATCAATTATTCACTTTATATTTAATATGATTTTGGACCAACTTAAACAACTAAATATAATTACTTAATTTATTTGTTTAATTAATATGTGTTTTGAATTATTATCATTTAAGAGAGTTAAGTCTTCAATGATCCAATTTGGCAACAACACAATAGGCAAGGGGGTTTAACATTCATTCTCACACAACAACCTCCAAACAATCCGGATTGTAACATTCTTGATTTGGGTTTCTTTAGGAGCATACAATCACTAATGCATAAAAGATGCCCAAAAACATGACAGAATTAATAACAACAGTTGAAGATGCATTCGGAGAGTTACATCCAAAGACCTTAACTAATGTGTAGATCTCATTACAACACCATTTAAATGAGATTCTAAAGGTTATGGGGTGTAATGACTACATACAATCGCACTTTGGGAAGAAAGTACAAGAAGATAATAGAAGGTTAAGGATTCAAGAATTCCAACACAACTGGTTAGCGAAGTTGTTGATTTTCTCGACCCAAACAGAGATCAGCAACAAACCCAAACAGAGAATGAGGATGCTGCACAAAATTCACAAATCATTCATCACGCATACGATGAAGCAATTGAAAAAACTCAAGGATGATAAAAACCACAGCTCCTCAGTTTCATTTTTGTTTTGATCAGAATTAAAAACGTGGCTTTAAAAACTTAGGAGTAACAAAGTGTCAACCACAATCCATATCAATGATTGAAGTTCATATTTTTGCTAAGTAACTTTATTATTTTACATTATTTTAGAAAAAAGTCCCCTGATTCATCATAGAGGTTGTAAATCCACTCAAATTATAATTGTTCATCAACAAATAAAGCTACTAAACATGAATAGAAAATCAATTGATGTGTTTAGGTTTAACAAATGCTACTCAACTAAGTAATTAAAGTTATTTTTTCAGAAATTAGAGGCCAATAATCCCCAACAAAATTGACATCATAGGGCATTAAGAAATTTCAGAAAACATAAAACAGAAGAACAAAACATCAACACATTTCAGAAAACATAAATAAAAGATGAACATAAACCAACAGCAAACATGAACACAAAAACCAGCACCAAAATGTCAAGTATAATTCTAAAAAATGAAAATCAGAACAGCCTTACAAACATCAAATAGGTTTTTTAGGGTTTGTTTTAGCCCTAGAAGCAATAACATCTTCAGGAGTGTAAGGGACAACCAAATTGAGTTGATCTTCTTTCACATTTGGTGAACTTAAAGAATTTAATTTAGATGGAGAATCAAACAGCCATTCAACAATTGTTCGTGGAGGTTCCTCTTCAACAACAGGTAAAGAAGGTGGAGATTCATGATGAATTGATGTAGCATCATCTTCAAGGGAATTGTGATATGCCTCAAGATCCTTTTTGAACCACCTTAAAATTTCATTTGAATACGAATGTGAAGCCCATGAAAGGAATAAGAACAAAATTCTCCGTAATCACAGAGACCATCGTTAAGAAACGAAGGAATTGAAGAATCACTCTTAGATTCGTTGTTTTCCATCTCAAAAAAATTAAAGCTTCAAGAATAATACACCAAATTAACAAAGCTTTGAAGAAACGTCAATGGCGGTTGAAGAACAGGAGGCTGATTTTGGAGATTAGGGCCAAAAATTATGAAACTTACCTCGAAATGTAGAGAAAAAGCTGATCTTTATTTTAGTTCAATAAAAATGAACTAAAGTTAAGGGATGAACAGGGAGCAATGGTTTAAAAAAGCCATGAAAATGGCAAGTTTGAAGAGAGAGGGCGAGGAAAAGAGATATCAGAGAGACACGACAATTGAAGGGTAATAATGAAGGGGGCGGTTCATACGAGAGAAATAAGGGAGAGAGAGTGAATATACCATGTGTAATGAGAAAAATGGGAGGGGTTATGAGGGTATATTAGGGAAAAAAGATTTCCAAAAATAGAAAATATTTTAAAGTGGACAAACATATGGAACTACCCGTTATAGTAAGGTGGAAAAACATAAAAGAACGAAGAGAGTATAAAAAAGTCAAATAATAAGCAATGTTTTAACATATTTCCCAAAGTAAGTACTTTTTTTCCCAAAGCTGAGGTTTGGGTTGTTCGCTGTTACTAACAGCGAATAAAGAAGGCGGGTCAAAAAAAAGTCAAGTTCTTTGTTCGCTGTTAGTAACAGCGAACAAAGATTTTACCTGGTCAAACACGGTCAAACCTTTGTTCGCTGTTACTAACAGCGAACAAAGGCTTGACCTTGTTTAACCAGGTCTTCTTTGTTCGCGATTACTACAAAACCTGGTAAAAAAACATCAAAATCTTTGTTCGCTATTACTAACAGCGAATAATGAACTTGATTTTTTTACCAGCCCTCTTTGTTTGCTGTTAGTAACAGCGAAAACCTGAAAACGTTTGCCAAAATCGTTACGATGCTAAGAGCGATACAAACAACAATGAACAAAACAACGTTTGACAATGTAAATTAATCAAAAAGACACAAGGATTTAAGGAGGTTCACCCAATGATGGCTACGTCCTCCGTGGTGTGTAGTTTTTGTTTATGTTATATCAAGAATGAGTATAAACAACACTTCTCTATGAAGAATTACAATTGAGTAAGAGATAAAAACAAAAGGCTATGTGTTTGGCTTAGGGGCTGTGTTTGATGTGTTTGATGTGTGAGTATGAGAGCTCTATATATAGTACTAGTTACATGAATATCAATAGCTCACTTGAATACATAGTTAATATAGAGTAATGAATAATATGAAATAACTCCAAGGACTTGAAAGGTTGAAAAACAGCATCCCATGCACATCAGAGGATCCGCTCGATCGGAACAGGGAGCTCGCTCGGTCGAGCGAGTATCAGCTACATTCTAGAGCATTCTGTCTGACCGCTCGACCTACCAATATGGCTTGCTCGGTCGAGCGGGTAGGTCGAGCGACCTCTCTGCTTCCTCTGTCAGAATTCTAATCGAGCTACCATAAAATCAAGTCCTTTCTACTTTTTCATTAATCTTTATTAACACTCATAATTCCTCATGAAAACTCTCCACATAATTACACCCTTTTGGATTCCACAAACCAAGAGTCATACACATGAAACTACCTTTTAAATGTGCACTCAAGTCACACATACCATTCATAACAAAACCCAAACCTCTACTCTGGGACAAAAGTATTTATTTTGGAAAATATTTTAAAACATTGCTTATTTTTTTATTTTTTTTATAAGTTTTTGCTTAATTCATTCAAAGTTTTCAATATTTATTGGGCCTAAGTCAGTCGCATTGCTTAGACCATCTTATAGGAGACTCATAGAGTCATAGTTAACATGGATTGCAACCTTGTTACGTGTTATTCATCTTAAAAGGAACATTTATGGCAAAATTATTTCTCTGTTTATGTACAACAAGCCACTCAACAATCGAGGATTCTATCCAACAGTTATTATTCATATACATATTCTTATACAATTCCCGTTTATCAGATATCTCATTTTATAACACTCCCCAGAACTGATATTCATATATACCAATGGCCCCAGCGGATATTCATATATACTAGAGAAAAGATTACACTTTGGAAATCAATGAAACAACTAAGTATGCCTCACAAAACATTGGGATAAGCCCTTGTACAAATCAATGTTGCCTGTTGACATGGAGTTTTTATTTTTATAAAAAAAATTTTAATCACAAAAACCGAACAAAAAGAAATTACCTGAAAAATAATAAAAGTTAACGAATTATTTAGTTTTAAACGGAATTTGCTACAGTTTTAATTAATTTGAAACCATGTTGCTACTATGTGGAAAAATCATAAAAAAGTAATATCACTCGCGTTTTGCCAAACCTCTTTATTACCATATATTATTTCCCTTGTTAATATTACTAGTTTGAAAGATGAACTTTTAAGAGAGAAAAAAGTTATGAAATAGTGGGATGACCTTTTGTTTAGGCTATGAGTAAGAGTGAGGATGCTCTAAGACCACAAAATAATCAATTTTTAAGAGGAAATAAAACTTACATTGTAATTCAAAATGATGTAAAATTAGTAGGATAATGGAATACATATTTATATACCCGAGTTCCCTTGAATTTTGTGAAAATTTGAAACAAATAATCAAAAAAATTATAAAAATGTCGAATAATAGGCAACTTTTGAAAATATTCCCAAAATAAGCAGTTTTTATCTAAACCTGTGCCTTGGTAATGTTCGCACTTAATAACAACGATCCATTACTACACTGAGTCAAAAAAAGTCAGCTCAGTAATGGGCTGCTGTTATCAATCAAAAGTCAAACAATGGAGGATTTGTTCAAAAATAAAGTGGAAGTCAGTCAACAATGAGCCGCTGTTATTAATAGCGGGCGAATGTTGACTAGTAAAATTCTGTGTAAACTGCCGCCCGCTGTTAATAATAGTGGCCCATTGTTTGACTGAATTTGACCTTTTATTATTTGCCCGCTGTTATTAACAACGAACTTATCCTGACCACAACTTCGTGTAAAAAGTGCTTACTTTGAAAAATATTTTCAAAAGTTGCCTATTATTCGATTTTTTAATACTTTTTTGGTTATATGTTTCAAATTTTCGAATTTTGTTGGGTTAAGTTTACTAAATTCTAGTCTAAACACTGTCAGTAATGTTTTTTTAAACTCTAATTGGTAATTATTATCCAATAAAATAACAACAAAAAAAAGTTGAGTTAATAAATGTAACAGGTCACATTCTGACGGAATTTTGTTCCTACTAATAGCTAGTTCATTAGTCCGTCATTTTATGTACTTCATCAGATTTTCATTCAAAATGAACTGAATGATAAAAAAGACTGTCTAAAGGCCTTGATAAACAAAGAATTGAGAATGATAAAAAAGATGCAGGCCACAGAACCATCATCTCGTGTGTGCTAGTGTCGCCCCACATGTTCATCTTCATACGACTAGCTACAAGCCTACACCGGCAATGAATGTACGCAACGATATCAAACTAGTATAGGCCTAGCTTCCATTTTCCAATCCCGACAATTATTATTAGAAACAGCATACAAGTATTGACAGTCAGCTTAAAAAATTTACATTCTTATCAGCCTGCCACTGTGCCACAGAACTTTCTCACTCCAGGCTGTCATTGCATAACCAACACAAATCTTCAAATAACAATTAGTAGTCATCACAAATTTACTTTACACATTATCAATTAAAAGAAACATGAGGGAATGTAGGGAAAAATGCAAAATCATGTATGCTTGTAATAAGGCAAAGCCCAAAGGTTACGCAAGGGTGAAATTCTCATTTACGTCCATTTATGATCCATGCCCCGGTTGAGGATTGTCGGTAGAAAACGACCTGGAGAACATATTTCCAGTATGTGAAGAGAACAGGTTCGGATACGAAAATTCTGGATCTTCATCCATTGATGGAATCCTTTGAGGCTGATGAAATGGGAGCTCTTCTTTAGGAGCATGCTCTCCAGTAGTAAAGGTATCCAACTCTGATCTATTTTCACCATTAGTAGCATGTGTTGAACCATTTGGTTTTTGGTCATTTTCAAAGTGTTCTATTGGGGTCCAAGAACTCGAAACATCATTGTCATTTGAAGCATTTCTGCAATCCAGTTGTACTTTTTCTGTCACAGGTAGCTTCTCATTAGTAGCATAAAATGGGTTCTCAGCATCTTTATCAGGGGATTGGATGCCACCACTCTTGCCCTTGGAAAGTTCAGAAATTCTGATTTCAGCAAGACTAGCTGCTGAGCGAGCAGCTGCAGCAGCACGTTCAGCAGAATCAGCAGCAGCTTTTGCAGCAGCCAATACATCGTGCAAATCCAAGTCTGAATCAATCTTTGGAAAAGGTGGAGATTCAGTCTTTTCTTTTACATAAGAATACAGAGATTGACTTCTATCTTCTACAGGAGGTGAAGATTGGCTGCTTTCCAATACAGAAGCAGGAGGTGATTGAGCGCTTTCTTTTACAGTAAGTGCAGCTGCTGAAAATGAGGATGGAGGCGAAATAAACGGCAAAAACTGTTTGATCTCCCCAGGAGCATCAGCTGAAGACTTGGGCAATTCATAGTTGACAGATTGTAGTTTGTCCTCAGGATCAATGTCAGACTGTTGAAATTGGGAAAAATCTGTCGCACTTTGCTGCGGTGGAGGGGCATTGGCACTAGGCCTCAATGATACCTTGGGAACTTCAGGAAAGTCTAAATGATCTAAGCTTTCTTCAGAATCAGAATGCTCATCAGCAACTCGAAGTGAAGTAGACTGCAATGTTTCATCATGCTTTTCCTTAGGAAGTGGGACTTTAGTTCCACTCAGAAATTGCTTTGGTCCATTCTGTGGAGAAAACAAGCATAAATTAAAAAGGAGAAAGAGAGAGTTTCCGTAGAGCTGTGAAAGAGTAATATTCACCAGTAAATCTTCATGAGACTTAAAAAGTTCTGATTCAGAAGGAGATGGATCCCATTCTAATTCATGCTCTTCAGCAATTTCTTTCAACAACTTCAATTTCTTTTCAGGGGATGGAGCACGAACAGACAACAGCTCAACCAACTGCATAAATAGTAAAGCAGTAATCAAGATACTAGAACATGAAGACAACATAACATCATCCATTGATATCACAAAAAAGAATCAAAAAGCAACCTGTCGGTTAACACCACTATCTGGCATAAGTTCTGTAGCAGCAGCTACGAACTCTCTCCCATATTTGGAAACAAAGGACAATTGAACTTGCAGCAACTCAGGCAAGTCTGCACATCTTGGTGCAGCGAAACAGATACTAGATATGGCCTCTTTCAAGTCTAGTGGACACTCCCTGAACAAAATGTGAATAGATTTCAACATCCAGATTCCAAAATCAGACAACATTTAAGCAACGGCACATGCCTCATGAACGTATTTTGTAAATTCAAAAACATTAAATATTCTGTCAAAATTCTTGAAAGAGTTACATGGGAACTTGGGTACACAGCAACTGGTAAACACATGAGCTTAAGATTAGGCATTTTAAATTCAGTTATTGTAAGACATATGATGCCCTATAAGTAGAAAGTTAGATTTGAAAAGCTTGCTTCTGACCCAAGGGAACAGACAAGGGAAAATGATTTCAACGGACTGAAAGATGAAGCAAAGAATGTGTTAATGAGATGGGTAGTGTTTTTAAGGTATGTTTTGAAAATTTTTTGATGTTTCATATGGAGAAGAGGAAAGTGTAATGTGTTAGTAGGGATTGGCAAGGGTCCATGACCCAACCCGGACCTTGTTGGACACTACCATTTTTTAAGGGTCCAGGTCCGAGTCGAAAAAGAAAATTGAAGGGTTCAGGTCCAACAGATTTTTAAAAGGACTAGATAATGGACCCTTAAAATCCACTTATGAAAATATTTTTTTCTTGATTATGGGACATCCATCTCAGAGCTTGTAAATTTGAGCGCGGGTCCAATTTTCTAGACCCATGAGATTAGGGTCTAGATCTTTGATTAGGATTCCAGTTCAGGTCCACTTTTCTAGACCCTTAAGATTAAAGACCCAACTGTAAAAGGGTCAGGGTAAGGGTGTAAGGGTCGGGGTCCTAACCCGACCCAGACCCTAAAATGCCCATCTGAACGTGGAGGGACATAAGTATTCTAAGTTGATATTGAACGCCACAACTAGAGTAAGTAGAGAATGACTACAAATGAACGAGAAGATAGATTGACAAGCTTTAAAGAAAACACCACATCAAAGGCCCTAAAGATCACAAGCATGCATGCCACACAGACTGTATCATAGTCCTACGTTAGGGTGTCATTATTATTAAAAGTTATCCTTATGTCCAACTTAAAGTGATCAAAATAAAGTTAAATGATTTAGAATTAATGTATTAATAAGTTTTGGACGTTAAATGTATAGACTTATTTTACAGATAGTCTATTGAGAGAAGGTCTCTTTGAGAGACGCCTCTCAGGCCCAATCCATTAAAACTTAATGCTTAGTTATCCTATTTCTAATGCCTACTTATCATATCTTTAATGCCTACTTACTTAAATGTCTACTTACAATATTTCAAAAAAATATAATGAACTGGCCTAATTAAAAATGGTCTCTCAAAGAGACCGTCTCTCACACAAATTTGTGCTTATTTTATGATCGTATTCCAAGATGGGCTTTATAATAGTCATTGGTTAATATTATATATAACAGTTATGATCCCTAGGTTATACATATTTTGTTTCCTCCGATCATCCTATTATTAATAGATATTGGAGCGAGAACATTTAGGGTTACTCATACAAAATACATATTAATCTAGAAGGTCTAACCGCTCTTCTCCAACTTTCTTATGTGCAATAGAACCAGGTGATTTCTTCAGTTTTGGCTTTTAATTGTTCTATTTCAACAGAATAGATCATGTTGTTAGTGACGGTTTTCACCATGTTTGCTCCTTAAGTGGTATTAGTTGCCGTTTGTGTTGGATTGTTGGGAAAATTTTGTATGACACCATATATCTATCTATTGTTTGGTGATTTTTGCAATATTTTTTTGTTGATCATTATGTTTTACCCATTCGGTTTAATTTTGTCCATTCTAACAAATTGGGTATATTTTAATTATTGTTCCCATTTATGCAAATTTATGAAATGGAATGAATTCCATCCATTCCTCTGTGTCGCCATAGATTTGGAACACAATTCCATTTTCAATACTCTTCTTTGATTCTACCTTTTCACATTTCTGTTAGTTAAAGCAATTCGATTGTTTTTTTATTTTGGCACTATTTTTACATTTTCTTTTATTATTTTTTTGTTCATGGTTTTTCCTTGTTTAAAGGGTATCAGTTTCCCTTTTTTTGGTCTTTTTCATCCACGTCAGGTGGATCTTAGACTTCTATACAATTTTTTGCACTTTTAATGCTATATTACTATTCTGTTATTTATATATAGTATACTAGTATTTTAGTCATGTTATAGTAAATAAGGATAGGAAGGATAATTTAAGTTTAGTTCTAGTATGGTTTTGTATAATTACTAGAGATAAATTAATTTGCACAATAAGTCACCAATGTAGAGATGGTATAGGGCGGATTTGGAGTAGATCCAGCCAAAACCATTAATTTTAATAGACTTGGACTTGGACTTGGACCCTGAGGGTCTAAAATTTTTAGACCCACTAGGTGTGATGATTTTAGGGTCCTTAATGGGTCTAAAAGGGTCTCTTGACTTGTGAAATTTGAGACTTTTTGTTACAAAGTTGATGCTTTTTGTTACAATATGCTAGTGAATATTGACATTTTGCCCTTGTTGGGATTAAGGATTCGACTCTTTATTATTGTGTCCTAGCTCATACGTTCACTTTACACTTCATTTTTCCTGTTCAATTATTGCATAAGCTATGATTCAAGAAATTGTTAGGACAATTGATAGTTACATCCTCTTAGCAATTCATTTTCTTTTTTCTTTAATCTTTTAGTAGTAAAACTTTCGATTCTTTATTGTGTGTACAGGTCGGGAGTTTAGACAACAATGACCAATACAAATTTAGGGCCCGAGTTTGTGTATACGGGGTGGGTCTAAGGTCTGATTCTAGAGGGTGGACCTAGGTGGACCTAAACCTATTATTCATTTATGAGGTCCAGACCCGACCCAGATCCAATGAATCTCAAAAAATGAGACCTAGACCTTAAAAAGGGAACGGTACGAGGCGAGTCCAATAGGGTCCTAGACTCATGGCCATCTCTACACCAAAGTAACCTCTTTTGTTAAAAGTATAAAAAGAATTATTCATGTATATTATATTATTATTGATCGACTCAAAAAAATGTTCTAAAAAATACTTGTGTGAATATTTTGTGGTGATAAACATGTAATAATTATAAAGATTACATGTGACTATTTGATCGACCCAAAAGAAAGTTTTATACTCGACATGTTATGTATTATCAATGTTTGATTACATCAACAAGATGTCATACTAAGAAATTATTATTTTCATTCAAAGGTGGAATCTTAACGTAACATCAATATCTTGTAATGAGTTGTTACTAAATTAAACTTATTATTATTGTTTTTTAGTCTTAAAGTTTGTGACCTTATTATATTTATATTTTCTTGTTCTCTACCACCTATTTCTAACCTTGCTAATATCACTTCCAACATCCATTCAATTCCTATGTTGAATTACTTTGAATTCAAAGAATTGAAAGAAAATATTTAAATTGTTCTTTGAATTATGGATTTTGACCTACGGATTGACTCTCCTATCCCCTTGGTTTTAAAAAGCACAAGGCATACTGAGGTGCAAAAGATCCTAGGAGTCTAGGCGCATAGCGTTGGGTAAAAAGGCAAGCTTTTTGTTGGGTAGACACGTTTTCGCTAAAAACTCTAAAATCAATTTTAAAATATATATAATACTTAAAAGAACATGACTTTATTTTGATATCAACAAGCTTGAAAACATTCATTATCTTTACGGTAAATACATTTTAGCACATAACTATTATAATGAGAATATGAAGATACCCAAAGTCATTTTTTTTTTCTTCTTTGCTTGCTTTTTTCCCTTAAAGAAGCAACAAGTTCTTGAACTTCATATTCAAGTAAATTTAAATGGGCAAAGTTGAAGGCGAAATGGAAGACAAAGAAAGTGGGGGTACGAAAGAGGAAGAAGAAAATGAACCCTTGAACATTTCTTTAAATTCAGTAGTAGGAATCACCAACCCAAAAACAGTGAAGCTGGTGGGCAAGATAGCTGAGTTAGAGGTAGTTCTAATGATTGATCTTGGTGCAACCACAATTTCATGTCCCTGAAAGTGGTAAAAATAATTGGATGCAACTGTGAGCGTTACGATAATTTTGGAGTCGTATTGGGAAACGGGCAATAAATAATAGGGAAAGTAATTTGTAGAAAGATATCGATACAGATACAAGGATTACCATCGAAGAGGATTTCTTGGTGATAGAATTAGGAAACGCAGGCAAAGATTACCATCAAAGAGGATTTCTTGGTGATAGAATTAGGAAACGCTGGCAAGGATTACCATCAAAGGGGATCTCTGGGTGATAGAATTAGGAAACGTCGACCTTATCCTAAGAGGTCAAAGGCAAGAGAAATTAGGGCTTTTGGTGACCAACCGAAAACCAGAAATTATGAAGTTCAAATGGTTAGGGAATGAGGTGACTTTGAAGGGGGACACAGGTTTACGGAAATCTTCGATTTCTTTGCGAGCAATGGTGAGAACTATAAGGAAGAAATGCTAGAGTATGGATAAAGTGAATGGGGCTACAAACAAATGAGAATAAACCCCTAATATCGCCCTTCTTGCAACCTACTCTTGACCAATACCTTGACATTTTGGCACCCATCACTACCTTGCCTCCTAATGGAACACATGATCATCTTATCATCATTAAAAAGGGCAAACTCTATCAATGAGCAGCTCTACCGTTACCCACATTTTCAGAAAAACGAAATCAAGCGTTTAATCCAAGTAATGTTGAAAGCAAGAATAATTCAGCCCTTAACCAACCCATTTTCAAGCCGAAAATATTTTCCAAGAAAGACATTTATAAAACCGCATTCTGCACCCACGTAGGGCAATATGAATTTTTGGTAATGCCCTTCGGACTCACCAATGCTCCATTCACATTCCAAGCATTAATGAATGACAATTTTTGCACTTACCTTAGGAAGTTTGTGTTGGTTTTATTACCACATTATGATATATAGTCATATAGAGGAGGAACATCAAGGTCATCCATCCACTGTGTTAAGTCAATTACGGGAGCATAAATTATTCCCAAACGACAGTAAATGTGAACTAGGAGTTAACCGGGTAGCATACTTGGGATGGCCAACTCCAAACAATCTTAAGGGCATAAGGGGAATCCTGGGAATAACTAGATACTGTAGAAGGATCATAAAGGTATCCCATCATCACTCGAAGAATAACCAAGAAGCTGAAGAACTCGTTTGATTGAAAGGAAGCGATAGAACATGCCTTTCGAACCCTTAAAACAATCATGAAAATAGTACCAGTACTAGCCCTTTTCGATTTCACCAAACCATTTGTACTAGAAACGGATGCATCAACATTGGGCATGTGGCGGATGCTCTGTCCAGATGGGGAGTAGATCAAATGGAGTTGGGTTCCCTCCTTAGTTCAAATGAAATAGATTGGTAAAGGACAAGACATTGCTAAAGATTCGATCAACCATTGAGAAGGAAGAGCAATTTCCGGTGGGGTTCACCTTAGAAAATCAAGTGCAGTTTTTCAAGGGACGTTACGTGTTGCCCAAGTCAAAATGGTTTGATACAACACTGGTTGTGGTGGACCGATTAACCAAATACGACCTTATTCGACTTAAACTCCCATTCACCGCTGCATGGGTTTCCTACCATCGCTATCTCAAATAACGATAAGGTAATCCTCAGCCATTTCTAGAGAGAATTATTCAGCTACAACGAACTCAACTATTGCGCATTACAACTTTTCATCCGCAAACAGAAGGTTAATCAGAAATTGTCAATAAAACACTAGAAATGTATCGTTGTTGTTTTGCGCACGACCACCCCAACGAATGGGCGAGATGGGTACATTAGGTAGAGTTTTTCTACAACACCTTCCTTCACCTCTCTATCCAAATGACTTCATTTCAAGCTCTATATGTCCTGAGTTCCACCTCATATCGTGCACTTTGGACATTAGCACACCAACATTGATAGTCTGGATTAGTTGTTGCAAGAACGAGATGTTATCTTGGACGGACTAATATTTAATACTCCCTCCTATTTATCTCAATTGTCTCATTTCTTTATTGGGTCAAGTCATCTTAAATCTCTCATTTTTATTTTGGGTATGCTAACTTTACCAATTTACCCTTACTAAACTTGACCTTTTCACACCTTTACACCTACTAACCCTACTTTACCCCTATCAAACATTAAAATACTACATTCTTTCACTTTCACATGTGGTACCATTTGACCACCTAAAAAATGGTGAAAAGTCAAATGGGAAACTCTATGGATGAATAGAAGGGAGTATTACCAAGGCCCAACTAGGGTGAAAAATTATGCAGATAGGCACAGACGAGAATTTTTTTTTTTTTTTTCTATGGGAGACTTGATTTACTTCAAACTCCAACCAACCCGCCAACGATCCAAAACTAGGTAAGTCAACTTGACAAGTCAAGGAGATGATTCTAACTTAAAATAGAAGTTTTAGAAAGAAAAATCCAAAAACCGTGAGAGAAAAATATTTTGAAAAAAGGCATAAGAGAATTTTTGTATTGTTCAGGTTCTTCTCTCCTTCCAACACATTGAAAATATGGTGACTCAAAAAGATGCTCATATTAGCAGGTAAGTCAACTTGACAAGTCAGCACCACTCAAGATAACGCTTTTCAAGATGCAATGTACAAAAGACATCAACCACAAGCCAGAGGAGAAGAATCAAAGAAACATGTCTCAAAAGTTGAAAGAGTCATGCTTTTGAAAAATTTCCAGAGAATCACCCTGCCTCGAAGTGATGATAGCTTGATTATAGTCATGTTCTTCTTAACATCAACATTTTACACTCTTCCCTGCCCCTTCGCAAAATGACTCATGAACAAGGAAAATAACAAAAGTTTCCTTGGTTGTGTTCTACTTCTACCAACATGGAGAAGAAATATCCCAAATATTACTTGAGTAGGTGGCTTTGCCTATAAAAAATTAGTATCAAAATAGTTTCACTTTCACGACTTATATTACTGATTGTTTCTGGAAAGCTGAAAGCCTGAAACACATGAAGAGCATTTAAGAATTGAGAATTTTATCAGGAAAGAGACACACACTCACACCCTTCAGCAAGGACAACCCACAACACATCAAAAGTTCATACCAAGCAATGAATTGTCCTGACTAGGATGCATCTACATATATTTATCAACTTCAAACAAATCAGTCATAAGTGAATATAGTTTATCAGATAAAGAACATAAGATTGTTCTTTTTCCATTTGCATGCAGTTTGAGAGCAGGAAGCAGAAAGTAGAAACCTTTGAGACTCGATAATGGGAAGCCGGACAGCAATAAGCTCACAAAACAATTCAATGATTTCTTGTGCAGCCATCATATTCTCTTCTCTAATAATGTGTTCCACCTAAGTTCAATTACAAAAACAAAAATATTCCTTAGGATGTACTATAATCAATTGAAGCTAAAGAATATAATTCAAAGCTAATTTGAAACAGAAAAGCAACCCAACAAAACTAACCCGAATGCGAGCAGTAGCTTCTTGACCAGTCTCAAGTAGCTTAGCAATATCTTTGCGCATTTGCTTAATCTGGTGTTCCCTCCGATTCCTCAACAACTTTATTCTTGGAATCGTAAGTTTCAGCAATGTTTTACTGACACAAAATTGCACCCAATTTGTAAAAACGTAATTCCAGAAAACTTAATACCATTATGAAATCCACAATCTTTTTTGTTGTGCCCAAAAATACTGTTTCCAGAAACCCTTAGTTCAACAAGCAACAGTCCAAATTCAAATTTGCAATTTAATACCATTTAAGAAATATTCTGGATGCATATACTCCATATCCACATATAACTAATATTAACTGTAAAATGCAGAAACCAAGTCAAAACTGGGCATTATGAAACCCACAAATCGCAGTTGTAATTCCTAATTAATCATTTTTTCAAAAACCCAGAAATCTTTTCCCCAATTTAGCAACAACCAACAAAATTGGAATATTTACAAGCAAATAACAATAACAAAAATGTCTTCTTCTGGGTAAAATTTAAGAGAAAAGTTGGAAAAAATAAATAAGTAATACCATTTAGAAGCTTTAAAGCCCTTGCCGGTGAAGAAAGAATCAAGCATCGACATGATCAGAAAATTCAACTCAAAATATAGAATCCCGGAGGTAGGATCACAACCTAAACATAAGAAAACATGCAATTCAACAATCCCCGAAAGTAGAAGTATGTATATATTTTATATGTATGTATGTATGTATGAAAGAATGAGAAGAGACTAGATTAACCAAGACAATTTTCAAGTTGGATGTTGGCAGGAGGAAAAGAATGAGAAATTGCGTCAGATCCGAATGAAGGACGTGTTTGATTTTGAAAGTGGAGTTGTTGGTTTTGTTTAATTTCTTCGGAAGGAAGGATCTTATCTAAATCTTAGATATGAACATATGATGATGTAGCTTAACAGTACCTGTATGAATGATTTTTGATGATCATGTTAACACGAAAATCCTTCAACTTTTTCTTGCTAAAATAAACCATTTTTTTGGAATATTGTATAAAAATAAATAATTTTTGATTGATTGGATGAAAATGCTAAAAGGTAGGAAGAATATAAGAAGAAAAGTAGTATAAGAAATAAGCTTATATCAGTTTTCTTCTATTTCATTATATGTTGTATATCAATACTACACTACCTTGCACATATATATAGCACAAGAAAATGAAAAGGAACAAATGTAGTACTATTGTAAAGGATAGATGAATCCACATTTCAATGCATTCATTGTGTGGTTACATCAATCACAACACTCCCTCTCGAATGCATTACATATATGTGGAAATTTTATCATGATATTCATAATCCTAAAACTATCTCATTAAAAACCTTTATCAGAAAAAAACCCAGTGGAATAAAAAAAAACTGATCAAAGGAAAAAAGAGTACAGTGAGCATATTTCTCCCCCTGAAGTTAACATATGTCTCGAAATCGGCACATCCCAATCTTGCGTACCAAATACTCGAATTGCATTGACGGGAGTGACTTTGTGAATAAATTAGCGGGGTTTTCACAGGATTGAATTTCTTGGACTTTCATCTTTTTATCTCTCTGTAGATCATGTGCGAAGAATAATTTTGGTGACAATTGTTTTGTTCTGTCTCCCCTAATGTATCCTTCTCTGACTTGGTTGATACATGCATCATTATCTTCATAAATTGTAGTTGGTGCCCTAGTTGTATCGTTTAAGCCACAATCCTTTTGGAGTTGGCCGATCATGGATCTCAACCATACACACTCTCGGCTGGCTTCATATAAAGCTATCAGTTCTGCATGATTTGAGGATGTAGCCGTTAGAGTTTGTTTTGTTGATTTCCAAGATATTACGGTTCCTGTTCTTAACCGACCAGGTAGTCACAATCAATTGCCATCTCTCTTCAAATTCGTCGAGTGTAGAACTTTCAACCAAGGGATTCCATCTACTAATCCTGAACTTGTCCACCATGTTCTCAACGCCGTTGACAATATGCCATATGCATAACAAATGTTGCACATCTACATTAAACACAACGATTGAACGTAATCAAGACATATTCAATAAAGAGAACGACAATAATTAATCAATAAAACCTTTTACCTGGGAAGACGTCACGAATACCTGCAGATAAACCCTCATCTCGATTAGTCACAATGACGCTAGGAGTCTGAGTTGTCCCAAAAATATCTCTCAATCCCTGTAACACCCACGAATATGACACAGCCGCCTCATTTCACATCAAACAGAACGCAACCAAGAAGTTGTGATTGGTTGGCGTCATTCCGATTACTTGACACAGTGGCCACTTTTGATTGTTTGTTTTGTACGTTGTATCTATCAACACAACATACGGCCACATTATAGTTAAAGGCGTTTGGGGAGAGAGAACAACTCCAGCTTATCGTTATAGTTAAAGGCGTTTGGGGAGAGAGAACAACTCCAACTTATCGTTATAGTTACGTCATTATCATAAATGCATGATTCATCATACATTATTGTAGAACAATAAATATGGTTTCACATTGTCTAGACAAGATAAAGAGAATATGTGAAGCAAAGCTTGGCAATGCTTCTCAATGTTGTCAATCAAAAAAGGCGTCTATACCTGCTAACTCTTACATAGAGAATGTGGTCCTCAAAATAATGTTAAAGGTAGGTATTTCAATAATTTGCTTTTTATATTTATTGATAATTTAAAAAAATATGGTGATGCATGAATTATGGGTTTAGGCTTAAAGATGTAACATGGTTCTATTGGATGCGTTTATTTAATCCACTTGAGAGTTGAGACTGAAGAGTCTAACATTTTGATGCTGATAGGCACCCAAAAGCCAAATTAGTTTCTATAATATTGCGTGCATAAAAACAGGCATATATTGCTAATGATCTACTACATTGTTTTTACAAATGTTGTGCATCTAACAGAATGCATTTTTGTTTAGGATTAACATCAAGCAATCAATTTTAACAAACTACTTTAATTTTAATAGGATTAGTTGCTAATTAGATCCTTCATCTAAGGCGCAATAAGTGAGCCCAAAACTCCAAATAGGGTTGTTACTGACGAAGTAGACATGCTCGTGTGTTGATAAAAGGAATTTTTTTAAAAAATAAGATTATTTAACAACTATATTCCAAAAACAAGCTTTGTAAAAACTTCATTCCCAAAATAAGCGTCTGTACATCCAAACCTAGGCTTTGTGTAAAGTTGCTTTTACTAACAGCGAATTTAAGCAAATGGTCAAAAAATTAGTAAAGGGTCAATTCGCTGTTAGTAACGACTTAAGGAATTGACTGGTCAACTCATATGTCGTTGTTACTAACAGCGACTCAATGCGACTTAAATTTCCAGCTTTCCTTCTTCCTCATTTCAGTTTACTTCGTCATTCCAAGTTTGTAACCTATGAGATTTCCCTCTTCTTTCCACTATTAAAATCAACTTCAATCCTTTAATTAATCTCATCAAATTTCAAGTTTGTAAGTACTGTCATCTTTCTATGTTCACTTAAGGTACTATTTTTCTATGCTTTTTTTCATTTTTGAAAATTAGGGTTCACAAAATGTTCATGAACTTTCACATAAATGCAGGTTCTTAAACTTGCAATTTAGTACTTCTTGTTGATCTACAGCCTATTAAGGTACGTTTTTATAATAAATTTTTTAGTTCTTGTTGATTTAAAATGCATGTCATTTATGGTGGTCATTTACACTTATACTCTATGAATATGTCAAATGTACTTGTTATTTGCCATGATCTTCATATTGAGGTTGTTTGTTCATGAATTTAATGTAGAAAATGTTTTAGCTTAATGTAGAGAATGTTTGAATGCAAAACCTAAATTTAATCAATGTTGTTATGTAGTTTATATTTATGAACTTGATGGATGTTGATTTTGTACGTATTGTTGTAGAAATGGCTTCATTTTGTGTGACTGTTGTATGCTTTTGGAATGGTTCAATTCGATCAAGTACTAACAATGTTAAGTATGTTGGGGGAAGACGTAAATTGTTTGCATGCAACTCAAACATGGATTTGAATGAATTTAAAAATTTTATATGCTCTAAGATTGGCATTGACACTACAAGAAGTACTGTTAATGTAAGTTTTAAGTACAATATGTGTGGAGATTTGTTAGCTTTTCCGGTTGAAGATGAGGAGGCTATAGATGCAATGTGGGAGTATTCAAGGTCTACCTATGTTCCTTCTTTAGAGTTATATGTAGAAGAGGTACCCCTAGGGAATCAAGATGTCAATGTTGTGGAAACAAATGTGTTGGACCTCTTAGGTTTTGATGATGACTACACTTTATATAAACGAACGTATTTTTAGAGATTGTTTGTAGGTCAATATCCGATCGTGATTAAGATCGTTGAAGGTACCTATGACTTGGTCTATGAACATTTACTCGTCAAAGGAAACCAAAGAAGTTAGAAGAAGTATATCGCTTAGTATGTCAAATGTAGACAGGAGGTTTACTGTTCCCAAGTTTGATGATCTAACACTGCTGAAATTTGGAGACTGTATATTGTTCCCAGATTCAAGTCAAAATAATACGTCTACTGAAATTCTAATTATAATTATATTTTCTATTTTTAGTTGATGTATTAATTAAAATTAATTTTGTTGCATTAATTAATTATTAAATTTAATTGGCAAAATATTTTCTATAAATACTTGACGTATGATTTTCTAAAACTCTTTTTATAAGCCTTTATTTTAGGTTCTATATTTAATGAATAATCAAATTGACTAAATATAAGAAAAGGGTACAACAGCTGATTTTAAGGGATCCTTAGTTATTATTTGAATAACCGTTCCTAATTTTAGTAAATAGGTAACCGTTCCTATTATTAGCTAACTTTAACCGTGCCTAAGATTAGTAAAAGGTATAACAGCTAAAAATAGGAAAAATGAAACTGCGTAACCAGTCTGCCTATTTTTAGTAAAAAGGGGAACAATAACCGACTTGCCTATAGTTAGTAAAAGGAAACGGTAGCCTATTTTTCCTTGGAATTAAGGCAATAACCGTAGGATTGACCTTACTTAATGAGATCCATTTTATTCTCCTTATTATTTGGGATAAGGGAATAGTGGGTAGTTACCTCCTTTTTATTAGGAAAATTGAGCCTATAAATAGAAGTTTTCGGCTGTTCCTCATTGTATGCCTTCGTATGTGCTTTTGATTTCATACGTGACTTTTGGAAAATCAACAAGAAATATTTTGTTTTAAAAATTGCCAATCAACTTATAATATTTTCTTGTGCAACTTATTGATTTTATTTTTAGAGAATTTTATCCTGTGTAAGGGTTTTTGAGAGAATCTTTGTAACTAGACTTGGATGAGTCTAGGGGAGAATTAGATAGCTTTTAGTGAAGCTTGTGAAGAGATTAGCTTTGAGTGAAGCTAAGAGAGTTGCTTTGAGTAAAGCAATTGAAAAGAGAAGTTGGCCTAGTGGAGAACGCTTCGAGTGAAGTAAGGGGTGTTTAATGTAATTGTAACGAGTTGCCGTAAACATAGTGAAGAGTTTAGAAATCCCGTGGGGTCGTGGTTTTTCCTTCTATTTAGGCCTAAAAGGTTTCCACGTAAAAATCGTGTTGTCTCTTTTATTATTTTGCTTTAAGTTTAAGTTTTATTTCTTTAATTTAATTCCGCAAAAACAGGGCTATAATTCTTAAACTTATCGAAACAACAATTCACCCCTCTTCTTGTTGTCGTTCCCATCTCTAACACAGTCTACAAAATGCATTCCTGATTGTAACTTATTCTGCTTCTTCTCATATGCCCTTCCCTACCCAAGAAACCCAAAATTCCTTTATGCCATCTTCCTCTTTTCCTTCTAATGAACCCAATCAACTTCAAATTCAAGTCTCAAATGATGATACTTTTAACTTAGAAGATACAAATGAGCCTTGGGATGATGTTAATAGTGAGAATAATGAATTCGTAGAAACTCCTTCTGAGGACAATGTAGGTGTTGACGAGGAGGCTCTAGCTAATGACATGAGCTTAGGCAACATTCCAACAATAGCCGATCGAGGCTGAAGGCGCACCTACTTCGGCGGAATACATTCCGTGGTTCCTCTCCATCACTTGTCGATGGATGACACCACGAGGTATCATCGCGGCAGTCCAGGACGCTCCCGCAGCATCGACAATGACACAGTTTGTAAGTATTCTTCAATGTTGATTATTATCCATAGAACTTACATGTTATACATTACATTAATACTTAAGTCTTAATGCAGGCACATGGCATTGCATCTGTCATCAGCTCCACCCAAGAGGACCCTGTACGGGAGATTGCCAAAGGCATACTCCTAGGGACACAGTTTCAGCACTTCATTCCAGAAGTCGTTGTGCCCGACACCACTATGGACGAGTATGGGTCATCTCCTCATCATGTCGACGTTCATCTTGAGGAGGTAGACTTAGCGTGCCCCGACTATGGTGCCGGGTTCTCACAGGGTGCTACATCATCACAATATTAATCACCTCCCCTACCCGAGCATCATGCGACGGCCTCTTACTATCGTAGGAGGCGTCGTAAACCGTCACAGTTAGACGGGGTATAGGACGAGGATTAGAATTAAAATACAATTTGTATATATTGAGCATTAGTGACATTTTGTATATATTGAACATTTGTACATATTCAATATTTTTAACATTTGGACTTTTGTGTATACTTTGTAATATTTATGTAGATGAATATATTTTTATCGTATTTTCACACGTTTATTATGAATGAAATGATGTTAGATACTCAGAGTTTTCGGCGATGAATCATTCTGCCATCAATGCAGTATGAATTTAATCGAAAACAAACACATAATCATATTCAAATAGGAAAATGCTCTCGAAAATTCAACACAATTTCATTCATGTTCAACGAATCCATATCAAATTACATAGTTCATTCGTAAAGTTAAACCACCGTCGCTAACTAAGATTGCTTCTTAAACTTTCTCATAAACCTTTCAGTCTCTTCTTTCCTATGTGCCATATCATCTATTTGTCTCTTGAGATTAAATACCTAATCTTTAAGCTCTTGTTTTTCTTTTTCAAGCCGTATAATTAAGTCTCTCTGCATTTGATACCCTCCGGAACAATCCACCTAAAGTATGTGCATCCTAATCCTTCAACCAAGTAGAAAGGACAAGCAACAAAATCACACCCAGGATCGAAGTCGCTTCAATCTGTATTAATCTCAACTTTATAACCACAATCACAAAGCTCTTCAATAGAATGCTCCTGTGACATATACGGAACACATATGATATAGTAACGTAAGTAAACATTCAAGAATAATATTAACATTTATAAATTGAGAATAACACTAACATAATAACTTATGTTACCTTTAAAAATTGATTAACTAGAACAAGAATGATGTAGATTGGATACAATAAAGTAGGGAAATGATGGAGATATTTATAGAACATAATTACAACGGCTATTTTCAACTTCATAACAACTATTTTTCAATTTAACAACGGCTATTTTAATTCATACAAGATAGTCAATAAAAGTCATACCAGTCAAGCCTTAAGTCGCTGTTAGTAACAACGACAATATGGTTTGACCAGTCAACCTTAATGTCGCTGTTACTAACAGCGACTTGAGGCTTGACTCAATTTTTGACCATTTGCTTTAAGTTGCTGTTAGTAAGAGCGAGATTATACCAAGCCTAGGTAGGTATGGATGTACGGACGCTTATTTTAGGAATAAAGTTTTTACGAAGCTTGTTTTTGGAATAAAGTTGTTAAATAATCTTATTTTTTTCAAATTTTCTTGATAAAAGCTGCTAGATGTTGGTTTCACGAAAGGATGTTGCCTTGCTATCATATATCTGTTGATTATTGGTTTGTGTTGGCAAGTTGGTGCGAAAAGCTATTGAGTGTGGTTGTTGCTGTTTATGTAATTGTTTCCGCTGCCAGTTATTGTTACCAATATTTCTGTGCTGCTACTCATTTGCTCAGCTAGAATACCTAAAATTAATGTCGTGCTTTTCTCTAGGGTTGCACATGAATGAGATCATTTTGTTGCATATACAAAACTTGCAATGTATCTACTTTATTTACCAAACCTATGCAAATAATATCATTACACATTAAAATTATACATTACATATATTTATCATCAACTAATCCACTTGTAATAACAATTTTAATTTTAATGGGATTACTTGGGGGCGCGCATCTAGCACACGCTCCACCAACTAGTTTAGAATAATACAAGTAAAAGTTTCAAACTAAAATATATATGTCTTATAACAACTTAAATATAGATAATCCAATTTACATCAAATAAAATTTCGACTATCATCTTAATCCGTATTTAAGCAACTAGTAGTAGCCTGTAACTGATTCCTTACTCGAAAATAAGAATTGAATTCGATTTGTGCCTAAGAAAATTGAACCAATTATCGACCGATGACATCACGAGCCTCGTTGACACTCGAACCAAGCTTAAATCGAAAGCAATACAATGCAAACCCGATACCTTAAATAATCGTTCATACACTGACTCGTAACTAACCGACTCGACCCAATCATGGCCCGTTGACGCATCTATTCAAAATATTATCGATTCAAACTTTAGTCGAACCGAATGTCACCCATTCGAAACCGTGGAACCTTTCTTGAGCTACAATATGGTGTCAAAACATGTGACTTTTTATCAAAAGAGCTCGGGACATGGTTGAGGACCAAGATGGCTCGAAACTTACTTAAATCAACTCGAACATAGAATATTAAGGCATGGAAAGGTATACAACGACAAATAAACTCAATTTAGTGAATCACTTTCAACCTCAAAATGTTAAATAAAGTTCTCAATAGACCACAAAGAAAAAGCAATAAGTGTATAATACTACACTTATCACTCCCCTATGCCTAACCTTTTGCTAGTCCTTGAGCAAAACAAGCGTAGACCAAGCACAACAAGCAACATCTCCTTACAACTCCAAACCCAAAACTAAGAACAAAAAACTCTAAAATGAGGTAGGCTACAACATGGACATATAGTGGACAATCAAACACCTCCTTCATGCCTGCCTCAAGGCTGACTCTAAGCCTAAGCACTCTACCTCACAATCGCCATCGGGGATATCCCGATTAAGCTCTCTCTAAAGAAGCACTAACCCAAGATAATGCCATCGAGTTAAGTATTTACCTATGATTAACTTAGTCTCCCTCAAACACCCCCATGCCTAAGAAAAAAAAGGGGAGAATAAATGATGCTACCAAACAACTAACCCTCGTACCTCCTCCAACACCCTTAGACAACCATCAAACACAACATAAAGCCAACAACCAGGATATGCAAACATAACAAAAATACTCATTAATCAAATAGATGTGCGAGAATTTTAAGTAATGATGGCGGTTTGAAAGCAACATAGGTAATAGGGTTGGAATGGTGTTTATGTTTATATAGTTGATAAAGTATGCATTTGAGTTTTGTTATGTCTAGTAAATAGACGTGCGAGAATTTTAAGTAATGATGGCTAGGGTGGGGATGGGCGAGGAAGTTTTGTGGAGCTGGAAATAAGAAGATTAGAGGAGAAGAGGATGAAGTATGCACCTGATACAATTTAGTTATAGCTTTTGGCCTTAAAATATTCCTTATTCCTTAACTACCTACAAATCATCTAAGAAAAAGGCCAAGTGAAGATATCTACTCCTAAACTATGCAATCTATAACTAAAATAAATATCTATTTTTAAAGACAAAAACTATGAAAATAAGAAATTAGAAATGAAAACTCTAATAAAATGGGTTACCTCTCGGAAGCGTTACGTAAATGTCGTCAGCTCGACGGCCGACGCAACTCACTAAATCAACATCAAAAAATACCAACAAAGCCCTTGTAGGCCCTTCCAAACACATTTACATTGTTTCCCTTTACCTTTTAACTCATTTGAATAACATTCTGTTACTGCTTAGTGCAACTACATGATGTCCTATTTCAAATGGCCATTCCTTGAGCTTATTAACCGATTGACATTTCTCAGATAAAGCATTTTCCATGGATTTTTGAAGCTTAAACATCATCATCTTTTCACCTACCTCTAATGTTAGCTTATCTCTTTTTACATCAATAACGGCTCTAATAGTTACAAGGCAAGGTCTACCCAAAATGATAAGAGCATGAGCATCTTTAGGCATGCTCATGACTAGAAAGTCACATGGGAATACTAGATTCCCCATAAATACATGAACATACTTTACAATAGGATGCCTAATACTCCAATCCACTAGCTGGAAGGTCATGCTAGTTTGGAGTTGGCTTCCCAAATTCGGTAGCCTTTTGTAAGCAGAAAGAGGCATAAGACTGACACTATCTCCTAAGTCACACAAGGCATTGTCAACAACTAGACTATTAGTAGAAATAGGGATTGAGAACGAAGCTTATTGGGTCCTCAAGCTTCAGAAGAGTTGCTTTAAGATCACCGCACTGTGTTGTTCAGGGAGATTCACAACTCCTTTAGTCCTGATCTGTTGTTGGTGAGATCCTTCAAAAATTGAGTAAAGGAAGAAATCTCTATCACAGCTTGAAGAAAGGGTATTTTCAATTGTAAATCTTTCACCAACTGGAGAAACTTCGCATATCTTTTCTCCAACCTTGCATTAGCCAACCTTTGTAGGAACGGTGCAGGTGTAATGTAAGGTATAGGGGTTGATGGAGTTGGATCATTAGCAGATTTAGGTGGTTAAGTGGAGTCACTTCATCCTCTAGCTCTTGCGAAACTTAAACCATGCTTGTAGGGGTGTTCTCTAACCCTTTACCACTCTTGTAAAAACCGCATTGATTTGCTTGGGTGGATTCTTGGATTCAGGTTGACTAGGAAAGTGGTTAGAAGCACACTACAAGGTAGATATATGTTGACCCATCTGAGCTATTTGTAACTCAATCATATCGCTTTGGGCCTTCTGAAAGTCGGTACTTAGGTTTTCCATCCTTGTTGTCAAAATATTTACAGCTTCCATAACATCCCCATCCGCTTTGGTTAAAGATTACACCACTGACTCTTGTTCATTACTCCATGATGAGTTTTAAGCAATAGTTTCGAACAAGGTGAGCAGCTAATCCTCAGTTTTAGAGCTCATATCACCACCACATGTAGCATTTATGGTGGAGTTGTATCCTGGAGTAGAAAGACTAGATAAGAAGCCATTTTGGTATTGCATGGTGCAGGCATTCTCTGAAAGATCCTTAAATCTCTCCCATGATTCGTAGTAACTTTCAAAAGGACTCTATTTGAAAGTTTGGATTTTCGATCTCAGTTGAGAGGTTTTCCTTGGAGGGAAGAATTTGTTAAGAAACTCATTACCCAACTCTTCCCATGATGAGTATTTATTGGGAGGATCGGACTTAAGCCAAGTTTTGGCTTTGTCTCTTAAGCTAAAAGGAAAAAGTCTTAATCTGATGGCATCTTCGGTGACATTGTTGATGTTAATGGTGTGGCACTTCTCCAAGAAATCATATAGATGATCATACAGGATTTCTAAAGGTGCCCCACCAAGTTTGTGTCTCTCTATTAGCTGAATGAGGTGTGTGTAAAGCTCAAAACTATCAGCTACAACAGGTTTTACGATGCATGATGCGGTGGTATGAGCTGGGAAAGGTCTCCCCATGTGGCCAAAAGGTTGTGGTGGAATGATGGCTATAGTTAGTAAGATGGGAGAAGATGATTCAAATAATGGTGAAGATGATGAGTGTAGTGAGTTTATGGGTGTTAGATCAAGAATAGGGACCCCAAAGTTTTAGTTTCTCTTCTTTTCTCTACTCGAAGATGACGCAGGACAAATTCAAAGTTTGGGTAGTACTCAAGGTCAGATGGTCCTTGAGACCTCGTGTCCATTCACAAACAACAGACTAAACGTAACAAGCACAAAGAAAAAGAAAGAAACCAAAACTAAGTAAGAAAGAAATTAATAAAACTAAACTAAACTATCGACGTCGCCTCCCAGGCAACAACATCAAAAACTTGTTAGGGTTCTATTTTTAAACCGCAAGTGTAAGGGTGTGGTAGTACAATTACGGGTCAAACCACAAGGAGACCTTGTGTCTAGAGTAATTCTGTTAAGTAATCACTATCAAACAACCAATATTTTGATGATTTTAAACTAAAATAAGAGTGCCATGATGTAAATATAACTTGATTCAATAAGAAAAAGGTCTAGGGTAATAGCAATTCCCACTAACATGCATAGGGTTAGACAATTAAGTTCAATGTTGGTTATGTCATTTAGGTTTTAGGTGGAAGACTTAATTATTCCTTTTCGGGATGCTAATCGACTAATCGCAGATTGAATAATGTTTTATCTTAATCTCAACTTTCATAATTTTGATCAATTCAACCATAAAACAAGACCAATTAAAAACCAGTTCTCAATTTTCATGATTTTCGAATTGCGACAGAAAGAGTTTAACTTGTTTTGCACTTAAGACTAATATACTCTTCAACCTCAACTTTCGTATTTCGTAACATGAAAAGCTAAAAGACTTCAACTTAAGTGGATTATAACATATTCAATCATCCTTAGATAACAACAACTAATAAGTTCCTCAAGAATCTATTTCATATGCATATTAGGGTTTATAGCAAGCCCTAGAAAGAAGATACTCACTAGTTGAATACATAGAAGCAACTGAATTCATCAAACAAGCAAAACCAACTACAATAAAAATAATTAAAAGATCAAAGAACAATAATACCTTGATAAATGGAGTTCCAATGGAGATTGATGAAAATAATACAATCAAATTGCAATAGAAGAAGTCTAATGGAGAAAACTAGGGTTTAACTAAGAAAGATTGAAATTAACATAAAGATTAACTACTAATAAAAGATTAAAAAGAGATTAAGGAAGGATTAAAAAAAGATTAAGAAAGCAAAAAACCAGATTAGGGCTCTTAAGTAATGTCTAAAGTCCCCTATAAAATCCAAGAAGAATGGTATTTATATCATTCCTCAAGAGTCGAAAGGAAAAGACGCAGAAAAGAGCTCTAGAGCCTAGCTTTGCCCGAAGGCAAGAACAATCTTGGTCGAAGTCACCTAAATTCGCCCAAAGATAGGCTAAATTCGCCCGAAACTTCAAGAAGTATTGTCTAGAACTTGCCTTCAACATAGCTTGGACCAAAGCTCTAATAATCTCACCTAGAGTCACATTATTTCGGCCGAAATTGGCCATAGATTCGCCCGAAATTGGACACAGACCACTTTCAGTGACTTTGTCCTTCATCAGTTCGTCTGAAGCTAAGCTAGTTTGGCTAAGATCATGCACAATGACTTCAAGTAGACTTGAAACTCAATCAAATGACTCTCGAATTTTCCTCATCTTTAATGGATTGGAAACCTTCTTGAGTCGCGATATGGTCTCTAAACATGTGACATTGTATCAAAAGAGCTTGGTGGACATGGTTGAGGACTGAGATGGCTAGAAATTTGCTTAAATCAACTCGAACATACATAAAACGGTATACAATGACAAATAAACTCCATTTAGCGAATCTCGACCACTTCCAACCTCAAAATGATAAACAAAGCTCTCGATAGACCACAAAAGAGAAACAATAAGTGTAAAATACCATGAGTGGTTCTTAAGGCATTCCAAGTAGCCGACAGCTTAAGGCTCGCAAAATAAGGACCTCAAATATTAAATAATGTTATTTAGGCCAAAAACTATACTTATCATCCGATGATCCGAATAAACAAGTCTACTAAATAGGAGGAAACAATCATTATAATCATAGTCTATATACTCTATAAATGCCCCACTATTGGGATTGGGAACAAACACTAGGGATAAACCGGTAATTTTAGGAAGCCATTAATAGTGTAAAAGAACCGTACACTAGGTTTTTCTATAGTATACCACCCACTCTTTCTCCGTCACTAAAAACAACGCTACTTGTGATTCTCCATTCTCCGGTGTAGCTGCTTTGCTGCCATTGCTGTACCGCTAAGGTTTGCTCATCTTCATCTCACTTATCCATCATTCTATCATTCTTATCAACTCTAATCGATGTTCTCTGTCAATCGAGAACTTTCTTTTTCTGTCGCTTAATTGATTTATAATAATCACTGTTGTCGTACTAGCTTCAAATTACTTCTATCATCAATATCTGTGACAATCTGTAACTTTTCCTTTTTTAATCTTGTCAATCTTTGTAAATTTAGTTTCACTGATGTGAATGCTTCTATGATTATGTTAATGCAAGGGTTTAAGGTTAGATTCCTTTGTTTTTATGTTCAAAGGTTTTAGTTTTTTTAGGGTTGTTATAGGATTTGTGGTTTTACTCATTAATTTCTTGGAACTAGGGTTTGCGGATAATTAATTTGGTGGTATTGACTTGTTGATGGATTGAATTGAGCTGTTTTTGTAAAGTTTATGACGTTCATGGTTTGTGGTTGTGGATCATTTTGTATACGAGGATGGGAAAGAGTGTGAACTTAATCTGGATAGACTAAGTTTAGGTTTTGTACTAATATAATCACTCGCGTAGATGTTCTGTTTTGACACCTGTTTTTAATGCATTATAGTTATAGAGGAATGGTTGATTTTTGTGCCAGCATTGTTTAGATGGACATGTAGCAAACAGAATTGACTTTTTTTTTTATCCGTGTTCAGAGTTGAAATCTGATAAATATGCATTAGTGTAGCAGCATGCATTTAAACATTTCGAGTCATGTAATTAAATTGTTGTCACTTGTCAGGGTTTGTATATTACAGGTTGTTTTCTGCTAATGCTTTTAGGTGTCAGAAGTTTGTATTAGGTTGGTAGATTTGGACTTTACAAAGTTCTGAAGTTCTGATTAGACTATGGTTGAGATGTTTGAGTGTTTGGTCCAATTTGGAATGTTGACACCAAGTACATGTTTTGTACTTTTTGTTGTGCCTGGGTTTGATGGAATGTATTGTTTACTGTTTCGCTACCTACTTTGTGTAATTTGAAAGCTTTGTGTTGCTAAATGCACGAAGTTGATCCTTATTTACAGGACAGAATACATAGTCTCTTTGTTTTGAAAATTAGTTTCTATTAGAATTTTTTACTCCAAAGCATGGCATAACAAGTTCAATTACGCTCTATGCTTGGTGTGCAAGGAACAAGATTAGAGTATTTTGAAATGGGATTAATCCTTAATGAGCAAGGATAAGAAGTACATTAGCTACAACTGGAAGATGCGTTTGAAAGCAAGGGGGACCATGAGTATACGTGGAAGAGCAAGTGTTGAAGGCACGTGACTGTGAGCTGGTATAGTGCTCGAACGAGCATGTCAGTCTAATAGCCCTGTTTGCCTACTGTTGCATTGTTGTTCGAATATTTTCTAACCCCACCTTTGGCTATTTAAGTAGAGCACTCCTTTGTATTGTACATAGTGTGTAGAGACAAGCTAAATGCTTGAGCCTCCCATATCCCCTTCTTACCATGTAATTTTCTACCTTAATATCATTAACTCACACATAGACTCCATTGATTCCTTCAACCTGTATTGAGCTTTTAGCTTTTATATTCGTTACACATAATGATACACTAACCTAGGTTGGTGGATATAGTTTCATTGTTGGTGAACCACCTCAAAATCATGCTTAATGTTTTTCATGTTGAAAATCACCTTGCAAATGACCTTGTTTCATAAATGCACCTTCAAGCCATGATCTTTAACTATTTTGACACCTTTAAGCTACGCT
This sequence comes from Amaranthus tricolor, assembly GCF_026212465.1. Classification (NCBI taxonomy): domain Eukaryota; kingdom Viridiplantae; phylum Streptophyta; class Magnoliopsida; order Caryophyllales; family Amaranthaceae; genus Amaranthus; species Amaranthus tricolor. The sequence continues at coordinate 6,077,030 of NC_080053.1, read as the reverse complement.
TTCGCTCTCGTTAGGCTCCTCTAGCAATTGGTATCATATACAAAGGTATGGTTGATGATTATTATGGTGTTTCTTGGTATTTTGGTTGTGTTCAACCACCTAAAATGAACAAAGATTTTAGTGAATCAATTTTTTTTGGGCAAGTTAAGGTGAAGATTTTTTTTGGCATTTAAAAGGTGTTTTGAAAACTTAAGATGTAAAGAAGTACCTTAAAGACATTTAACTTTAGCTCTCAAGAGTGGTGTTGAGACATAGTTGGGTAAAAGGAGAAGAGTGAATAGGTTAGTTGGATTGCTCTTGATGGTCAAAAAGTGTCTCCTGTTTGAAGTTGATATATTCTTTTTGGAAACCTCTCTTCAAATTTTTCACATTCCATTAAAAATAGATATGTTTGCTTAAATAGTTTCAGAGTTTATTGAAAACACTTGCTTTTTTCTTTGTTTACAAGTTTTGAGTTAAAAATCCTTGCTTTGGTTGAGATAAGTTGTGAAGTGAGTTTTTTGGATAAATCTTGAGTAAAGGTTTTGTCTTTCATCACCATCATATAAGCTTAGTTTAAAGAGGCGCAAGGCACGCAAAAGGTTTTTTTCTTCCAAGGTGCAAGGTTCAAGGTGAAGGCGCATACTTTTCGTATTTGAGGCACACAATTTCGTTGAAAGGCTCCAAAGTCGATTTTTAAACATATTTAATAGTTCAAACAACATGAAATTCATATTATACTTGATAGTTCAAACAACATGAAATTCATATTATTACAACATTCAAGTTAGATAAATACTACTTTAGCAGATAAGGTAATAAGATAATATAATTTTGAGTTCACCATATTCTTTTGCAGGATCCAAAGACCAAAAGGCATGAAGATGCAACAGGAGTTGATAAAATAATTGTTCAAGCTGTAAGTCGTTATACATTGATGACAAGCCAAGCACAAACAATTAAATGATAGCATAAACAAAAGAACTATATGCTAAGACTTGATCACTGTAACAAAATGAGTAGAAAAATTATGTAATCAAATTAAATTACACATCAAATACACCGTATTTTTATCATTATTCTTTTGACTAATTTGTAAAGAAATTAGATATTAAATGAATCATTGAAAAAAGAGATAGTAGTAGAAGTAAAAAAGAAAAAAGAAAAAAGACAAAAGAAAAAGAGAAAAAATAAATCCAAACATTATAAAATAATATAAGAAGAAATGAGAGAAAAGAAAGAAAACAAATTGACGGGGAAACGACTAAAATCAAAAAGAAAATAGAAAAATAGAGAGGAAATAGAAGAAAGAAGAAAATGAAAGAGGAATACCTTGTCAAGAATGGTAGCACACTTGAAAGAGCAACTTTGGCCAGGGCAAGTAAGGTTTTTTTTTTGTTTCTTTTAAATTCAAATAAACAACTATTTCTTTTAAGAAACCTGTAAAAGCAAAAGTAAGTATTTTAGTACCTGAAACTCAAAAAAAAAAAAAGAAAAAACAAAAGGTAATATGTTGGAGGAGCATAAGGCGCACGCCTCTCCCTCGCCTCTCGTATTGCGCAGGCACCTTGTGTCTTTGAGAAGTTTTTGTTGTAGCCTTGGTGCGCCTCTCTTGCCTAGGCGCGTTTCAGGTGCACTTTTGAAAACTAAGCACAAAAGTTCTCTATTTTTTCGATTATCAAAAACGTGCTTTTTAAGAGTAAGACTAATGGATAAAGTCTTTTTTTGGGGCAAAATTGTGATAAGAGTTATGACTTGGTAATTATGTTTCAAGTTCATGGTGTTTTTGGTTGATTTTGCAAGACTGTAAATTTTTTTGTGTGTACAACGATTGGGCTATTCTAGGACATTTGTATATGGTTATCTTGATGCATATGTGTTTGGTGAGTATGCTTTAGTACCTTTGGTTAAGTGTTCTTTGGAGTGTTGTTGGTTTTGTTTTGTTTTGTTGATCTTTCTTTGGTTTGACTTGGGTGGACTCAAATCAAGGTGGATGTTGAAAGAGTGTGACTTGAGTGTTGATTGTCTTGGTCATGGTGTTACATGACATTTGAAGTATAGAAGAATTTTGGACCTTAAAACATGGTGTAACAAGTTTGGTACATTCTATGCTTTGTGTGCAAGGAACAAGATTGGAGTGTTTTGTTATGAGGTTAATTCTTGATGAGCAAGGATAATAGTACATTAGCTACAACTGGAAGATGCCTTTGAAAGCAAGGGTGACCATGAGTATACATGGAAGAGCAAGCATTGAAGGTAGTGGGCACCAAAACTAATATAGTGCTCAAACGAACATCTTAATCCTGATGCCCCTGTTTGCCTACTGTTGCGTTGCTTTCTGAATATTTTCTAGCCCTACCATTGACTATTTAAGTAGAGCACTACATCGTGTGTAGGGCCAAGCTAAATGCTTGAGCCTCCCATATCCCCTTCTTACCATGTAATTCTCTACTCCAATATCATTAGCTCACATTTATACTTAGTTGATGTAGTTTTTTCAGCTTGTATTGAGCTTTTAGCTTTTATATTCTTTAAACACATAATAAATACACTAGTTTAGGATGGTGGATGTAGCCAAATTAATGGTGAGCCACCTTAAATCATGTTGTTAATGTTTGCATTAGATTTTAATGCTTAAAATCACCTTAATACTTACAAATGACCTTGTTTCATTGGTGCACCTTCAAGACATGATTTTTAAACATTCTTGGCATCTTTAGGCTTTGCTTCCGCTCTCGTTAGACTCCTCTAATAGTGGTTCTTGTAACGTCCTTAGTGAATAGCTTCCTTATCCTATGAAACTTTGCTATGAGTTTAGGCTTTTGTGCGGAAGGTGTTTATGCAAGAAATAACTAGATTATTAAAACTTAGAATCACCATGTTACTGCTTTTCATACATAATTGTGGTTTATGTTGCTACTGATGTGTGTATTCTCTATAGCATTCTGAATTTTTTTCTTTTGCAGTGTACCCATGGCAGTTTCCTCTTTTGACTTTGCAAGTAGTTGAAAGCATCCTATGTTGTCTTTTGGAGCTCCTATGTTGTCTTTTAGAGCTGTGATATTCTTATTTTACGGTTGATTACTGCATTCCACCTTCTTAAGTTTTTGTTTAGGACTATCTTCTATCACCGAGAGTGAATTAAATGGGGAAGTTACTGATCGTTTAAATTATGTTTCTCTTGGGATTCTAGATTGAAACAATTGACCTTCCTTTTTGTATATAATTCTCCTTTTGTTGTGTAGCCTTGGGCCTGGAGGGGCTAATTTAATGTAAGACAAGGTAGATTTTTATTGCCAATACTAGATTCTAACCTCTGCAATCTAGTCAGTCTCTTTGATATGTTCATATGCTTTCTCTATTTTTCTTGAGGATTTTGTTTGATGGCAGGGAAGGTTGTGAGAAATGTAGCTTCTTAAGTGATGAGTGACAATTATGATGTATCCTATGCCCTTTCTCTATTTTTCTTGAGGATTTTGTTTGATGGCAGGTAAGGCTGTGAGAAATGTAGCTTCTTAAGTGATGAGTGACAATTATGATCTATCCTATGCCCTTTGTTTGCGTCCTTTTGTTTTCCTTGTTGTGAGTGGATTAATGGGAATGAAATTTATTGTGAAGACACCAGGTTGGGAAAGGCTTAAAATGTGTTACTTCATTGAGCTTTCTTGTATAGCTTTGACGAGGTTAGATGTGGTCCTAGGGGAAGTTGATAGATGATCTTTTGACAAACAGTATGCTGAATCATGAAAGGTGTTCTGAACATGTAGTCATACTTCTTACTTTGTAGACAAATGGGAGCTTTCTTAATTAGGAATCTGAATGGTCTCTCTATTTGATCATTTGGGCCGTCTGGGGCTGACCATAATGTATGGAGTAGGTTGAAGGGAAGAAAGGAAGAATATCGACTTCTTGCTGGGTTATGAAGGCTTGGTTATGGACATTATTGGATGCAAGTTAAAGATTGCTTGAATATAGTTCAGTGACATGGAATTTTAAATGCACATTCGGATGAACAATTTCCTAAAGACTCTAAAATTTCCTGATAATTAGCCTTATATTTTGAGATGAAATTTATTTTTCCCTTGCATCCTCTCCCCCCTTTTTCCCAATGGCATGCAATAGATGCTGTAAAGTGCAAAGCTTAATTGGTTTTGCTTTCATGCATTTTCTATTTTTGATAGTTTTATCTTTTTGCAACAGAAAACTCGCAATTTAGCTTGTCTTTGTGGCACTAAAAGTGAAATGGTGAAGAAGAAAAACCCATTTATTTTCTTGGATGTGTCTATTGATGGAGATCCGTATGAAAGGATGGTTTTTGAGGTACTTTTTACTTCATAACTGAACAATGATTGAGCTGGTTTATCTGCTCTTTCATGATCTGTGTCTCTACTTTATTTTCTTTCAGTACATTTGATAAGCGTATGAAACATTTGGTTTCACTGCACTATATTTCCTTACATTTCAACTTCAAACTCGGTGATGCTAATAATTTAGGTTTTTTTTGTTCTGACAGCTCTTTTTTGATTTGGTTCCAAAGACCGCGGAAAATTTTCGTGCATTATGTACAGGTAATACTGTTGCAGAATATTGAGGATATGACAATCTTCTGGTTGCTTTGTGTTGTATGCTGACTCCTGTTTGGTTTCCCAAAATCAGTCTGAATTTTGCGTTAAATTTTCACATGCAATGCTTTGTTTAAACTGTTTCTCTTAATGCTGTTTTCTTTTTTGTACTTTGTGGCTGGTTGTTTTACTGCTGTGTTTTGTGTTAATGCTACCAAAATAGCAGTAAGCTTTTTGGTTTTACTATTTTTATGTGATAGTTATTGCTGGATATTGGGAGTTCATTCAACCAGCTGTTGTTGTTCTGTTGTGTGTGTATACCCTTAAATTAAATGGTTAGCCTCCTCACGGTTATGCCATTTCTTTTTTGAGCTATTACTAGAAACTTAGAGGCCATTTGAGTTCTAAATTGTCATGATAAGTATTTACTGCTGTTATAATTCATTATGCTTTTATGTGATTGGCTATTTTTTATGGATTTAGGATTTAGGACTTTTTTACCCACAAATGGCTCTCTTACATAGTGGTGTGACTGCCACTTCTTCCTATTTTTTTATGTGAACAATTGAGGGTAGGGATAATAGTTAAGTAGCTGTTTTGGTTGGAAGATGCATACCATTAATTTTTATTACATAAAATAAAATAGGCACTCACATAGTCAGTGATATTGCTTATTGTAAACTGGCATAAGAGCTGTGATGCAACATTTTTATATCCTATATTTTGACTTTTTATGGATGTTATATAGCTCTGTGTAATCTTTCCGCACTTTTTTAACAAATTACTAGGGGAGAAGGGAGTTGGCCCCAAATTAAGGAAGCCTTTGCACTACAAGGGTACCTTCTTCCATCGAATATTGAAGGGTTCCATGGCTCAGGCATGCTTCTTCTCTCTCAGATATATTTATATTTTACATTTCGTTGAATTTTTATTATTCCAAAAAAGTTTTCTATCGGGACGCTAGTTAGAAGTTATCCTCTTCTTTCATTGGTCGGCTATCATTGTTTATGCTGTAGGATACAGGGCAGATGGTCACGCCTGCTTTTCTAATGATATAGTTTTAAGGTTGTCCTTGTTATGTTATTCATCCACCATGATTTAGTAAAGTTAATTTGCTTGATTGTGTACAGTTTGTTCTTTTCTTCTTATTGATCAATGCTTTTTGCCTGTTGTGCAGGGTGGTGATCTTCTCAGACAAGAGGGTTTGTTTTATGTCCATTCGTGACACTTTTGTACCATGATTACAGTAAATAAACATGTTTTTGTGAGACTGATTCTGGAAAATTCTGATGAAGCGTTCAAATGATGACAGTAGATAAAATTTGTTGGGACCTCTGGGTCTATGTTTTCTCTTGTAGAAATTAAAGGCTTTTTAAGTTGTAAAATTTTTTGTTGTGAACCCTGCATGCCTGTATCCTTGTATTGATAGTAATTTTAAGCCTTGTATTCTGTTGCCTGATTAGACCTATATGCGTCATAGTGGATCTCATCATAATTCCAAGAATCTGTCATTAGCAAGAAGACTGTTTGCACGGATTAGCTATCTCTCTTTTGCAATGACTAATTTGCAAATTTTAACTGAATATAGTAAGAAGGAAGAAACAAGGCCACAAAACTTTAATCCAATGAAATGGGGTCGGCCACATGAACTAGTAATTTAGTCTCGAATCTCGATGATTGTCCACATAAATTTCCCTTCATGCATTCCTATTTCTAGCATAAAAACTCTAGATCTCAATTCTAAATCTCTCATATCCTTACTCTTGCTATCCCAGTCATCTTCAAACTCACTTGTCCTCTTTGAAATCTTCATGGTTCTAATCTTCTACCTTTTTCATATGTCCAAATCAACCGAGGCATTTTTTTGTGTCTAATCAAAAGAGATTAAATATTATGGCTATTGGTTTATTGTTTGTTTGTGTGTCTAGTCTTATTGAAAGAGATGTCTCTGGTTTAAGATATACTAGATGCTTTGGCTCTTTATCTCATGTGTAAAACACTCCCTTTTCGTGTATGTTGCAGGTTCAGCAGGGGAAAGTATATATGGTGACAGGTTCCCTGGTAATTTAGATAATGTTTTGCCTAAATCAAGTCTTTTATTTTAAGCATCCATTTGGAAGTCTTGGGGTGCTTTGCTTTGATAATTTTATAGTTGTCGGAACTTGCTAAAGCCATTGAGTTAGTGGGCTGACACTTGACACGTTTAACTAATTCTAACTAAAAGGTCCAGTAATCTGAAAGAAGACCTTTATGTGTTCCCTAGAGTCCAAGCACACTGTTTTTTTTTTTTTTCTCTAGATAAGTTGGTTGACTTCGCATTCACAATTTTTTTTCCGAATAGTCAATATAAATTATTCATTTGTATAGTGTTTTGCATTTATAAACTATAAATAAAATAATGAGAGCTTGTGCTCTAGATTTCAAAAAGAGTAGAAAAGGAAACATCATATCCAAGCAACAAATAATGTCAAAGCCATTTCTTAATATTTGGCCTAAAATTGAAGATAAATTGAATTCCTTTTACCTGTTGTAACAACCTGTTGTAGCTTCAAAGGCTGATGATGTACCTGATAATACTGAACCTCAATCCCACTTCAATTGGTTACTCCATGTGTATTAAGATTAATCTATGGGTGTCGCAGGTTTTGTAAAAGTGACAAAATTTTTGGCCCTGGAGGTCTAACTTTGGTCAATTTATTGATATGGATTTTTATTGCTTGTGTGTGCACATGTATGCATGAATTTTTGTATGCATGAATTTGTGCATGTGCGTACATATGCATCATATTTAAATATGCGAAAGTGTGAAAATTGTCTTTGATCTGGATTTGTGGTTTTCTTGAGTACTATTTAATGAATAGCTCCTGTTCTGTAATTTTTTCAGAAGAGTCATCAAAGCTAAAGCATGATGAACCTGGTCTCTTATCTATGGCTGTAGCTGACCTTGATACTCGTGGATCTGTATTTAATATTATATTCAAGCCTGATCAAAATCTTGACAGGTGATTTCCACCTCTGTAGCTGAGTTCATTGTAAATACTTGCAGATGTTGCAGTTCGAGTGTTTGTACTAAAATTTATTTTTTTGGACTTGTGCTACATCAATGAAGTGCTATTTGTGATCTGGGTGATCGTAGATTTATAGAATTATACTCCATTAGAATTCATTAGAATTCTAGGTCTAAGTACTTCACCTTTACCTCTGGCAGAAAGAATATAGTGCTAGGGAAGCTTGTGCATGGACTTGAGGTTTTGAAAAAAATTGAGGATGTAGGTGATGAAGATGGAAGACCAAAAGTCACGGTTAAGATTTGCAACTGTGGTGAATTCAGTGAAAGTGGTTAGTACTACTTGATCTATGATATGTTTGAGAGGTTTTTCTTTCACTCTTAGTGCTTTATTTATATTTTCCAGGAGGGTTGTTTTGTATATGTTGATTTTACATTTTCTTTACTCTTTCTGCTGCTGTGCTTAGTTCTTTGTGACATGCAGAAAAGAAGAAACTTGGTAAGTTGGCGAAAAAGGCTGATTTGGTTAGTCATGAAACACGAAGAAAGGGAAAACATAAGAAATCTTCAAGAGATAGAAGAAAAAGAAAGAGAAAATACTATACATCCGAATCAGATGATTCTTCTGATAGTAATTCGGATAGTAGTGATCTTGATACAGATTCGGAATCCGATGCATCTTCTTCAGAAGTTAGCTCTTTTAGTGATGACAGGCGTAAGAAGAGTAAGAGGTCTTCTAAACGAGATAAATACAAACGTGGGAAGCGCAGAGATAAGCGGCGCGATAAGAAACATAGAGGGCATAACAAGCGTTCAAGACGAAAGTCAAGAAGGTGATGCACAATTTACTTTTGACATCTCCCCCCCCCCCCAATTTATCTACACTCCCATTTTTTTCTTTTGCACTTAGTTTGCTGTATTCCTCATGAAAATAGTCCCCACCACTTTCTTTAATTCTCAATCACATTTTTCTCTGTTTTAATACGATCCACACAATACAAAATTTTTTTATGTCTTAATCTCTCAACTAAACTACTCCTTAATATTTGTGCCAAACCCTTTGGTAGTAACTCATGCGGACTAATGAGTATAGATTTGTGAAATTTAATTGAATCTTGTGTGAGGTCATATCTTCTTTTTTGATTACAAGGTAGGCTAAGAAGGGGGAGGGCTAGGTGAGAATCAAACCCTCCATCTTTTGCTTCCTACTTGTGCTTCTATTTGATTGTTTGGCTTGTATGTTTCTTATTTGATTGATCCAACTAGAGGATGTTGTAAGGTAACTTCATAAGCATTTTGGTGTTGGAATTTTTACATACTGCAAATGCATCCTTGAATTACGTTTTATTTTAGTTAATCGAGTGATAGGTTGCATATCTTTATGGCAATGTTGGCCGTATAGAGATCATCAATGTTCAATTGTGATGGGTGTTTTCCATGCATTGGGTGGATAAAGTTTTTGTCATCCCTTGCTTAAGAAATGCTTAAAATGGAGATTATTATTACAACAGGGTCGCATTTAAATTTTATTGTGCAACTGTTTTCTTTACTCTTGACTACAACTTTGATGGACTGCGTTGACCGTATTTGCTTCTGCTATTGGGAATTTATGATGTTGACTATTTTAATTGTGTTGTAAAGGGCATCTGATAGTCTCAGCAGCAGTGATAGCGAGAGCACTGAAGATAGTTCTGAGGACGATGCCAATGTGAAGAATTTTGATAAAAAAGACAAGGATGATCTGCAAAACCATGGTATATTTTTACAATTCAAGCTTAATTCTCCCAAGGCCTGGTAAAAAGAACGTAGTAAAGATTGATTGTTGCTGTCTCTGAAATTGGTGTTAGCTTTGACCTTTTTGATTAACCGAGACATTATTCCTTGTTCTGCACTGTTCTAACATCAATGACTGTTGTATCTACTTCTGTAGAAACAATAGATTATAACTTACGTGTTTATAACTTAGTTGTATCTAGTTCTGTAGAAAAAAATAGATTATAATTCCTGTTTAAGGATTTGATTGGATGCCCAAGAAAAATTCTAGAGCATCTTTTAGAAAATAATGGGTGACCCTTGATGTAATAGATCCAAGTTTCTTGTTCTTTGTTTCCATGGAATTTGTATAAGATTCAATGCTCCTGAAGCACATATCTCTTTCTCTTGTATGATTTTTTAGTTGTAGATACTTGTTTGGCATGCATAATAATTTCCTTTGGCTTGTTCGACCCCTGATTTCTTGACAAAACTCACGCTTCTGTTACAATAATTCAACATAATAGATCCTGTTTGTTAGTAATGATTTTCACCATTTTTTTGTTCTATCAATATCTTTTTATGGAATAAGGTGAAATTTAAACATCAAACAGAAACTACTGAAACGGGAAGTTTCAAATCTTTTTTAAATGGGGAGATTACTTAAAGTAATAAAGAGAGAAAGAGGTTTGATGCTATAAATAGAATAATGCTTTTGAATCTTAAGAGGCTCATTTGAGAAGAGTGAAATTATCGTGCGAGTATTTAGGATAAAAGCTATGCATGGACACATTAACTTGACAGCTATTCCGTTTGCGTCTAGTCTTCTGTTTGTGATTGACTAAATTTTTCTCGAGTTTTTTTTACGAGATTTTTCCTATATGTTTTTTGGCTAAAAGCTATGCATAAATTGTATGTAGTTAGAATGCCATATATACTTCTCTTGATTTTGGCTTGATGATTTTTGCTTATACTAGTTCTGCAAGTTCTTTAATGTAATTTATTTAGCACAAAATACTTGTACTTGGCTTGAAGCTGGCATGTCATACAGCATTGGCATTTTAGGATTGTTTATCATTAAGCATGTTTGATTTCTCTAATAAATATGTGTGGATTTTGTAGCTGAGAACCATTCTCCTGGGGTTGATGATGCTGCCGTTGATAATAATCTCAAAAGGAGTGAAGGTTATGTGATGTTTGAAGATGAGGAATCTAGATTTCCCAAGGAAAATGGAGCCCCACGAAGCAATGGCTATGAAAGAGATGCAAGATCTCGCAGAAGTGAAGACAGACAGTCTGATGTGGTGGAGGACCATCCAGGAAAATCTAGGTCTATAGCCCATTCCTCTCACCTCTGTTGTCTTTATGATTACCGATTCTTGTGGGTATTTTTTCTGAACTTTGATGAGCAGGAGCCGCAGTGCAAGTCCTAAAAGGGTTTTGAGTAAGAGTATGAGTATCAGTCCCAGGAATATCAGCAGAAGCCAGAATCTGACCCCACAAAGAAATTTAAGCAGAAGCCCTAGTGTTAAGAGTCCCCCACCAGCTGTACAAAAGAGTCGGAGTATTAGCAGAAGTCCCTTAAGGAGTGTCAGCAGGAGTCCTGTTAGGAGTATCAGCAGAAGCCCCATGAGGAGTATCAGCAGAAGACCTGTGAGGAGTATCAGCAGGAGCCCCCCTAGAAGCCTCAGTAGAAGTCCAGCTAGAAGTTTGAGCAGAAGCCCACGAAGAACCCGTCCTCGAAGAAATGACAGTTTAAGCCCTGTCACTTCCCCACCTCGAAAAAGTCTTAGTGGAAGCTATGCAAGAGGCTCATCGCGAAAAAGTGTTAGAAGCCCAGTGAGATTCGGCAGGAGCAGTCCAAGCCCGGTACATCCTCGTAGAAGCCCGAGCCCCATAAGATCTTCACATAGAAGCGTAAGTAGAAGCTCTGGCAGGGTTCGTAGTCCAGTAAGGTCTCCAAGGAGAAGGTATCGTCGAAGCTACTCTAGAAGTCCATCCATTCGCCATAGAAGTATGTCAAGTGCTTCACCTGATGGGTCACCCAAACGTATGCGTAGAGGTAGGGGTTTCAGTGACAGGTTCTCTTATGCCCGAAAATATAGGACCCCTTCGCCTGACCATTATCGGTATGGTGGTCGTGACAGGTTATTCTTTCTATGTCTCTGGAAATTTGTGACCTTTTTATTATTGTAATTCATTATTACACACTTGTTTACATTTAAGATTTTTCTAGTTACAGGAGATATTCCGACCGTTCTCCAAGGTACCGAAGCCCAAGAAGATCCCCTATAAGGTAGTGGTTTTTTTTATGTTACCTTGGTATTTTTACTAAGTTGGATTTATTTTTTAATTTGAAATGATGTCTGATTCTTGATAAATTCTTTTCTAATCAATCTCGTTTAGATGGTTGATGATTTTATAATCACAAAATCCTGCTTTCTGGGGATTTTTCAGTGATCCCTATTATTCCCGACCATAGTTCCAAAACAAGGTCGCATCATTGTATATCGACCATTCATTAAGGTTTAACCTGCTATCATTTAGTGGTTACGGGTTCATTTGTGGCATGCTATGAGAGCTTAGTGGTGTTTTTTCTGCAAGATGCTAATCCAAATTGAAGAAATATTAAATGGAGTCTTCTTTTGAAATTGCACTAGTGTAAACGCCTAATAGTTGATTACAGTGGCTGATTTGACTTGTTGATTTTATTAACTTGTTGACCTACTGATTTTGAACATGCTGCCATGAGCAGCTTGTTTAGAAATAACTTATTCATAATAATAAACTGTTTCAACGGGCTAAATTACCAAACATTAGCATTGGATGGTTTGACCACCTAACCCTCTATACGTATCAAATATAAGTTAAAATTGCCCAACAAGTTATTTTTCCAAACACCCCCTAAATCTGACGTGTGAAAAGGGATTAGCTTTTCATGAAAAGTGCAAAAATATGCATTCGAGTGCTGTAACTGTCACATTGATGTGTTATGATGGTGACATGGTCATCATATCACCAAATATTGGATGATATCTTGAGACTTCCTTTGCCCGGATTAAATGTGTTTTTATTCACAATTTCACGATGCAAGTAATATTGGTTTGGTAGAATTTAAAAACTACTATGCTTTCCTTTTTGAATATAAATCCTGCTAGGATTTTTGGAATAGTGAGCTACATGATTTATGTGATTGGATCAGACTTCTGTTAAACATACCCTGATGTTAGTGCTAGGATGTTTGCTGAGCGTACTTGATGTTCCCTACTTTGGGGTTGGGGGAGTGGAAATAACTTCCATGGTGTCACCTACCTAATGCCAAAGCATTTATACATTTATTTATGTGCTGAAAAAAATTTCAGTTTTCTTGTCGTTTGTTTGTTTACATTTTCTGGTCCCCTTCTGGGCCCTGGTGGTACACTGAAGCTATGCTTGCAAGAGTTTTCTTTATTTGGTCTACATATCTAGAGCTGTTTGATATTCAAATCCTGGCATTGCTGTTCTGCATGCTGCATTATGTTAGCATTGGGTCAGTAGCTTACCCTGCACACTAAGTTAGGGGTCAGAATCAGATCCCTTCAAACACAGCCTAATGCAGCCTATTGGATCATACAAGATACTGAACCAGATTTGAGATATTGCTAGTAATATTTAAAATTCTACCTTTGGCTGTTTAACGAAGTCATGATGCGATTGTTTTTGTTACAGATATAGAAGAAGAAGAAGCAGGACAAGGAGTCCTAGTGTCTCACGAAGCCCTCCCTATCGTCGTCGTCGTCGTTATACCCGGAGTCCTGCTCGTAGTCGTACTAATAGTGATCCACCCAGATATCGCGCATCTCCTCGCGCCGAGAAGCAATTGTCAAATAGTCGAAGCCGAAGCAGGAGTGCATCTGTCTCAGGATCCTCTAGGGGCTCCCCACCTCCAAAGAGAGCTAGCAAGGATAGGTCTAGGTCGAGGTCGTCTTCTGGTAGTCTACCTGGGAAAAAAGGGTTGGTGTCTTACAGGGATGGTTCTGCTTAGGCCAACCCAAGATAGAAAAATAGCTTTCAAGATGCTGTGCATCAATTCCCGCACTTGTGATGGTTGCTTGGATGAGTTTGTGGCCATATGCGAATCGGTGATTACTCTTTTTGGATGAATAATTTGGAGTTAAGCTATTTGTGTAGTTGTTCTTGTTTGTTGAGTCGATGTCTGATAATATAATTACATGGATTCGGTCGCAGACTTGTAGTTATGACATTAGTTTCTGCATGTTTTAATTATAATTATATGAAATTTTATATTTGAACTATAAATGTACTCTTAGGTTGTGTTTGGCATGTGGGAATGAAATTTAGGAGATTACAGTTGAGGTTTAAAATAAGACTTTGGGATGAGATTTAATTTGAGATTTTGATAATAAATGAAATCATGTTCTTATTTAGCAAATAATAAAAATAGATAAAAAATTAGATAAAATTTTTTTATTTACAAAGTTATCTTAATAATTCTTTACGTTTTTTGGGTAAAAATGTATTTTTGTAAATTATTCAAGTGTCAACAAATTACACCCTTCCCCCAAGATTTTTTTTAGGGACTTTCCTCTTCCCAATGTCTCAACTTATATCTATTTTGCAATCTTTGCCAATTTTCATTCCCCTCAAACAAATAAGGAACTTTCTATAGTCCTATCCTAAAATCCTAATCTCCAACATTAATCTCTCTTACCAAACACATCCTAACGGTCTTACCATTATACAATCTATTTTACTTGCTAGTGTAGTTTATAGAATTTGAGGAAAAATGTACCGCTTTCGGGTCGGATTATATATATAGGAGTCCAATCAAATTCGGTAATTCGTCTAGAATTCGACTATGATTGTATTTCGATTCGACCTGAATCGACATCTGAGTCTAACTCGAATTCCGATTTGTCCTAATATTCAAGTGTATATTAAACAAATTTTTATATTTTAAGATTAATAGACATATTAAAGTGTTTATGTTATGCTGATTTATTTATTTTAAGATTTTACCAAGTATAATCAATCAATTAGATAGTCATAGGTTCGTAGTTGATCAAGTTTGATACATTAATTATCACAAAAATTAATCATGAAAAAAAATTAGATTAAGAAAACAATTTTAATTAATGGTTGAAATCATTGACAGTTCAATACAATGTAAGCTAAACCTATCTAGCACATAAATAAAGTATTGTTTAAGGACTATTTAAATATAATAATCAGATTGATGAGATATTTAAGTAATAAATACACACATGACTCATAATTGACCTAATCTAAAATATTGTACACAAAATGCATTCGAACATTTGAAATTCTGAATGTGCAAATCTATGTATAATGAGTTATAATAATTATTTAAAAAAAAGTATGATATTTTTATTTGAAGTTGAATGAAAATTGTTTTTTTATGAATTTACGTATTCTTTAAAAAAAAAATCATTCTGTTCTTTTTTGTTTGTTCACTTTGGCTTTTGCATATTAAGAGAGAGTAATTTAAATAAAGTGAACAAACAAAAAAAATAAGAAAGAATTTTTTTTAATAAAATGCCTTAATTCAACTCCG